>NW_024470856.1:0-125000 GCF_017639515.1 Carcharodon carcharias
CTGTCCCCCCTCTCAGATACCAGCTCCTCCCTCACTAACACACAGCCGGGCCCATTCTCAGATACCAGCTCCTCCCTCACTAACACACAGCCTGTCCCACTCTCAGATACCAGCTCCTCCCTCACTAACACACAGCCTGTCCCACTCTCAGATATCAGCTCCTCCCTCACTAACACACAGCCTGTCCCACTCTCAGATACCAGCTCCTCCCTCACTAACACACAGCCTGTCCCACTCTCAGATACCAGCTCCTCCCTCACTAACACACAGCCTGTCCCACTCTCAGATACCAGCTCCTCCCTCACTAACACACAGCCTGTCCCACTCTCAGATACCAGCTCCTCCCTCACTAACACACAGCCTGTCCCACTCTCAGATACCAGCTCCTCCCTCACTAACACACAGCCTGTCCCACTCTCAGATACCAGCAAATCTCTCACTAATACACAGCATTTCCCACTCTCAGATACCAGCTCCTCCCTCACTAACACACAGCCTGTCCCACTCTCAGATACCAGCTCCTCCCTCACTAACACACAGCCTGTCCCACTCTCAGATACCAGCTCCTCCCTCACTAACACACAGCCTGTCCCACTCTCAGATACCAGCTCCTCCCTCACTAACACACAGCCTGTCCCACTCTCAGATACCAGCTCCTCCCTCACTAACACACAGCCTGTCCCACTCTCAGATACCAGCTCCTCCCTCACTAACACACAGCCTGTCCCACTCTCAGATACCAGCTCCTCCCTCACTAACACACAGCCTGTCCCACTCTCAGATACCAGCTCCTCCCTCACTAACACACAGCCTGTCCCACTCTCAGATACCAGCTCCTCCCTCACTAACACACAGCCTGTCCCACTCTCAGATACCAGCTCCTCCCTCACTAACACACAGCCTGTCCCACTCTCAGATACCAGCTCCTCCCTCACTAACACACAGCCTGTCCCACTCTCAGATACCAGCTCCTCCCTCACTAACACACAGCCTGTCCCACTCTCAGATACCAGCTCCTCCCTCACTAACACACAGCCTGTCCCACTCTCAGATACCAGCTCCTCCCTCACTAACACACAGCCTGTCCACTCTCAGATACCAGCTCCTCCCTCACTAACACACAGCCTGTCCCAATTATCAGATACCAGCTCCTCCCTCACTAACACACAGCCTGTCCCACTCTCAGATACCAGCTCCTCCCTCACTAACACACAGCCTGTCCCACTCTCAGATACCAGCTCCTCCCTCACTAACACACAGCCTGTCCCACTCTCAGATACCAGCTCCTCCCTCACTAACACCCAGCCTGTCCCACTCTCAGATACCAGCTCCTCCCTCATTATAACAGCCTGTCCCACACTCAGATACCAGCTCCACCCTCAAGAACAAACAGCCTGTCCCACTCTCAGATACCAGCTCCAGATTCACGAACACACAGCCTGTCCCACTCTCAGATACCAGCTCCTCCCTCACTAACACACAGCCTGTCCCACTCTCAGATACCAGCTCCTCCCTCACTAACACACAGCCTGTCCCACTCTCAGATACCAGCTCCTCCCTCACTAACACACAGCCTGTCCCACTCTCAGATACCAGCTCTCCCTCACTAACACACAGCCTGTCCCACTCTCAGATACCAGCTCCTACCTCACTAACACACAGCCTGTCCCACTCTCAGATACCAGCTCCTCCCTCACTAACACACAGCCTGTCCCACTCTCAGTACCAGCTCCTCCCTCACTAACACACAGCCTGTCCCACTCTCAGATACCAGCTCCTCCCTCACTAACACACAGCCTGTCCCACTCTCAGATACCAGCTCCTCCCTCACTAACACACAGCCTGTCCCACTCTCAGATACCAGCTCCTCCCTCACTAACACACAGCCTGTCCCACTCTCAGATACCAGCTCCTCCCTCACTAACACACAGCCTGTCCCACTCTCAGATACCAGCTCCTCCCTCACTAACACACAGCCTGTCCCACTCTCAGATACCAGCTCCTCCCTCACTAACACACAGCCTGTCCCACTCTCAGATACCAGCTCCTCCCTCACTAACACACAGCCTGTCCCACTCTCAGATACCAGCTCCTCCCTCACTAACACACAGCCTGTCCCACTCTCAGATACCAGCTCCTCCCTCACTAACACACAGCCTGTCCCACTCTCAGATACCAGCTCCTCCCTCACTAACACACAGCCTGTCCCACTCTCAGATACCAGCTCCTCCCTCACTAACACACAGCCTGTCCCACTCTCAGATACCAGCTCCTCCCTCACTAACACACAGCCTGTCCCACTCTCAGATACCAGCTCCTCCCTCACTAACACACAGCCTGTCCCACTCTCAGATACCAGCTCCTCCCTCACTAACACACAGCCTGTCCCACTCTCAGATACCAGCTCCTCCCTCACTAACACACAGCCTGTCCCACTCTCAGATACCAGCTCCTCCCTCACTAACACACAGCCTGTCCCACTCTCAGATACCAGCTCCTCCCTCACTAACACACAGCCTGTCCCACTCTCAGATACCAGCTCCTCCCTCACTAACACACAGCCTGTCCCACTCTCAGAAACCAGCTCCTCCCTCACTAATATATAGCCTGTCCACTCTCAGATACCAGCTTTTCCCTCACTAGCACACACAGGCCGTCCCAGTATCAGATACCAGCTCCTCCCTCACTAACACACAGCCTGTCCCACTCTCAGATACCAGCTCCTCCCTCACTAACACACAGCCTGTCCCACTCTCAGATACCAGCTCCTCCCTCACTAACACACAGCCTGTCCCACTCTCAGATACCAGCTCCTCCCTCACTAACACACAGCCTGTCCACTATCAGATACCAGCTCCTCCCTCACTAACACACAGCCTGTCCCACTCTCAGATACCAGCTCCTCCCTCACTAACACACAGCCTGTCCCACTCTCAGATACCAGCTCCTCCCTCACTAACACACAGCCTGTCCCACTCTCAGATACCAGCTCCTCCCTCACTAACACACAGCCTGTCCCACTCTCAGATACCAGCTCCTCCCTCACTAACACACAGCCTGTCCACTCTCAGATACCAGCTCCTCCCTCACTAACACACAGCCTGTCCCACTCTCAGATACCAGCTCCTCCCTCACTAACACACAGCCTGTCCCACTCTCAGATACCAGCTCCTCCCTCACTAACACACAGCCTGTCCCACTCTCAGATACCAGCTCCTCCCTCACTAACACACAGCCTGTCCCACTCTCAGATACCAGCTCCTCCCTCACTAACACACAGCCTGTCCCACTCTCAGATACCAGCTCCTCCCTCACTAACACACAGCCTGTCCCACTCTCAGATACCAGCTCCTCCCTCACTAACACACAGCCTGTCCCACTCTCAGATACCAGCTCCTCCCTCACTAACACACAGCCTGTCCCACTCTCAGATACCAGCTCCTCCCTCACTAACACACAGCCTGTCCCACTCTCAGATACCAGCTCCTCCCTCACTAACACACAGCCTGTCCCACTCTCAGATACCAGCTCCTCCCTCACTAACACACAGCCTGTCCCACTCTCAGATACCAGCTCCTCCCTCACTAACACACAGCCTGTCCCACTCTCAGATACCAGCTCCTCCCTCACTAACACACAGCCTGTCCCACTCTCAGATACCAGCTCCTCCCTCACTAACACACAGCCTGTCCCACTCTCAGATACCAGCTCCTCCCTCACTAACACACAGCCTGTCCCACTCTCAGATACCAGCTCCTCCCTCACTAACACACAGCCTGTCCCACTCTCAGATACCAGCTCCTCCCTCACTAACACACAGCCTGTCCCACTCTCAGATACCAGCTCCTCCCTCACTAACACACAGCCTGTCCCACTCTCAGATACCAGCTCCTCCCTCACTAACACACAGCCTGTCCCACTCTCAGATACCAGCTCCTCCCTCACTAACACACAGCCTGTCCCACTCTCAGATACCAGCTCCTCCCTCACTAACACACAGCCTGTCCCACTCTCAGATACCAGCTCCTCCCTCACTAACACACAGCCTGTCCCACTCTCAGATACCAGCTCCTCCCTCACTAACACACAGCCTGTCCCACTCTCAGATACCAGCTCCTCCCTCACTAACACACAGCCTGTCCCACTCTCAGATACCAGCTCCTCCCTCACTAACACACAGCCTGTCCCACTCTCAGATACCAGCTCCTCCCTCACTAACACACAGCCTGTCCCACTCTCAGATACCAGCTCCTCCCTCACTAACACACAGCCTGTCCCACTCTCAGATACCAGCTCCTCCCTCACTAACACACAGCCTGTCCCACTCTCAGATACCAGCTCCTCCCTCACTAACACACAGCCTGTCCCACTCTCAGATACCAGCTCCTCCCTCACTAACACACAGCCTGTCCCACTCTCAGATACCAGCTCCTCCCTCACTAACACACAGCCTGTCCCACTCTCAGATACCAGCTCCTCCCTCACTAACACACAGCCTGTCCCACTCTCAGATACCAGCTCCTCCCTCACTAACACACAGCCTGTCCCACTCTCAGATACCAGCTCCTCCCTCACTAACACACAGCCTGTCCCACTCTCAGATACCAGCTCCTCCCTCACTAACACACAGCCTGTCCCACTCTCAGATACCAGCTCCTCCCTCACTAACACACAGCCTGTCCCACTCTCAGATACCAGCTCCTCCCTCACTAACACACAGCCTGTCCCACTCTCAGATACCAGCTCCTCCCTCACTAACACACAGCCTGTCCCACTCTCAGATACCAGCTCCTCCCACACTAACACACAGCCTGTCCCTCTCTCAGATACCAGCTCCTCCCTCACTATCTCTCAGCCTGTCCACTCTCAGATACCAGATCCTCCATCACTAACACACAGCCTGTCCCACTCTCAGATACCAGCTCCTCCCTCACTAACACACAGCCTGTCCCACTCTCAGATACCAGCTCCTCCCTCACTAACACACAGCCTGTCCCACTCTCAGATACCAGCTCCTCCCTCACTAACACACAGCCTGTCCCACTCTCAGATACCAGCTCCTCCCTCACTAACACACAGCCTGTCCCACTCTCAGATACCAGCTCCTCCCTCTCAAACGCAGAGCTTGTCCCACTCTCAGATACCATCACCTCCCTCACTAACACACAGCCTGTCCCACTCTCAGATACCAGCTCCTCCCTCACTAACACACAGCCTGTCCCACTCTCAGATACCAGCTCCTCCCTCACTAACACACAGCCTGTCCCACTCTCAGATACCAGCTCCTCCCTCACTAACACACAGCCTGTCCCACTCTCAGATACCAGCTCCTCCCTCACTAACACACAGCCTGTCCCACTCTCAGATACCAGCTCCTCCCTCACTAACACACAGCCTGCCCCACTCTCAGATACCAGCTCCTCCCTCACTAGCACACAGCCTGTCCCACTCTCAGATACCATCTCCTCCCTCACTAACACACAGCTTGTCCCACTCTCAGATACCAGCTCCTCCCTCACTAACACACAGCCTGTCCCACTCTCAGATACCAGCTCCTCCCTCACTAACACACAGCCTGTCCCACTCTCAGATACCAGCTCCTCCCTCACTAACACACAGCCTGTCCCACTCTCAGATACCAGCTCCTCCCTCACTAACACACAGCCTGTCCCACTCTCAGATACCAGCTCCTCCCTCACTAACACACAGCCTGTCCCACTCTCAGATACCAGCTCCTCCCTCACTAACACACAGCCTGTCCCACTCTCAGATACCAGCTCCTCCCTCACTAACACACAGCCTGTCCCACTCTCAGATACCAGCTCCTCCCTCACTAACACACAGCCTGTCCCACTCTCAGATACCAGCTCCTCCCTCACTAACACACAGCCTGTCCCACTCTCAGATACCAGCTCCTCCCTCACTAACACACAGCCTGTCCCACTCTCAGATACCAGCTCCTCCCTCACTAACACACAGCCTGTCCCACTCTCAGATACCAGCTCCTCCCTCACTAACACACAGCCTGTCCCACTCTCAGATACCAGCTCCTCCCTCACTAACACACAGCCTGTCCCACTCTCAGATACCAGCTCCTCCCTCACTAACACACAGCCTGTCCCACTCTCAGATACCAGCTCCTCCCTCACTAACACACAGCCTGTCCCACTCTCAGATACCAGCTCCTCCCTCACTAACACACAGCCTGTCCCACTCTCAGATACCAGCTCCTCCCTCACTAACACACAGCCTGTCCCACTCTCAGATACCAGCTCCTCCCTCACTAACACACAGCCTGTCCCACTCTCAGATACCAGCTCCTCCCTCACTAACACACAGCCTGTCCCACTCTCAGATACCAGCTCCTCCCTCACTAACACACAGCCTGTCCCACTCTCAGATACCAGCTCCTCCCTCACTAACACACAGCCTGTCCCACTCTCAGATACCAGCTCCTCCCTCACTAACACACAGCCTGTCCCACTCTCAGATACCAGCTCCTCCCTCACTAACACACAGCCTGTCCCACTCTCAGATACCAGCTCCTCCCTCACTAACACACAGCCTGTCCCACTCTCAGATACCAGCTCCTCCCTCACTAACACACAGCCTGTCCCACTCTCAGATACCAGCTCCTCCCTCACTAACACACAGCCTGTCCCACTCTCAGATACCAGCTCCTCCCTCACTAACACACAGCCTGTCCCACTCTCAGATACCAGCTCCTCCCTCACTAACACACAGCCTGTCCCACTCTCAGATACCAGCTCCTCCCTCACTAACACACAGCCTGTCCCACTCTCAGATACCAGCTCCTCCCTCACTAACACACAGCCTGTCCCACTCTCAGATACCAGCTCCTCCCTCACTAACACACAGCCTGTCCCACTCTCAGATACCAGCTCCTCCCTCACTAACACACAGCCTGTCCCACTCTCAGATACCAGCTCCTCCCTCACTAACACACAGCCTGTCCCACTCTCAGATACCAGCTCCTCCCTCACTAACACACAGCCTGTCCCACTCTCAGATACCAGCTCCTCCCTCACTAACACACAGCCTGTCCCACTCTCAGATACCAGCTCCTCCCTCACTAACACACAGCCTGTCCCACTCTCAGATACCAGCTCCTCCCTCACTAACACACAGCCTGTCCCACTCTCAGATACCAGCTCCTCCCTCACTAACACACAGCCTGTCCCACTCTCAGATACCAGCTCCTCCCTCACTAACACACAGCCTGTCCCACTCTCAGATACCAGCTCCTCCCTCACTAACACACAGCCTGTCCCACTCTCAGATACCAGCTCCTCCCTCACTAACACACAGCCTGTCCCACTCTCAGATACCAGCTCCTCCCTCACTAACACACAGCCTGTCCCACTCTCAGATACCAGCTCCTCCCTCACTAACACACAGCCTGTCCCACTCTCAGATACCAGCTCCTCCCTCACTAACACACAGCCTGTCCCACTCTCAGATACCAGCTCCTCCCTCACTAACACACAGCCTGTCCCACTCTCAGATACCAGCTCCTCCCTCACTAACACACAGCCTGTCCCACTCTCAGATACCAGCTCCTCCCTCACTAACACACAGCCTGTCCCACTCTCAGATACCAGCTCCTCCCTCACTAACACACAGCCTGTCCCACTCTCAGATACCAGCTCCTCCCTCACTAACACACAGCCTGTCCCACTCTCAGATACCAGCTCCTCCCTCACTAACACACAGCCTGTCCCACTCTCAGATACCAGCTCCTCCCTCACTAACACACAGCCTGTCCCACTCTCAGATACCAGCTCCTCCCTCACTAACACACAGCCTGTCCCACTCTCAGATACCAGCTCCTCCCTCACTAACACACAGCCTGTCCCACTCTCAGATACCAGCTCCTCCCTCACTAACACACAGCCTGTCCCACTCTCAGATACCAGCTCCTCCCTCACTAACACACAGCCTGTCCCACTCTCAGATACCAGCTCCTCCCTCACTAACACACAGCCTGTCCCACTCTCAGATACCAGCTCCTCCCTCACTAACACACAGCCTGTCCCACTCTCAGATACCAGCTCCTCCCTCACTAACACACAGCCTGTCCCACTCTCAGATACCAGCTCCTCCCTCACTAACACACAGCCTGTCCCACTCTCAGATACCAGCTCCTCCCTCACTAACACACAGCCTGTCCCACTCTCAGATACCAGCTCCTCCCTCACTAACACACAGCCTGTCCCACTCTCAGATACCAGCTCCTCCCTCACTAACACACAGCCTGTCCCACTCTCAGATACCAGCTCCTCCCTCACTAACACACAGCCTGTCCCACTCTCAGATACCAGCTCCTCCCTCACTAACACACAGCCTGTCCCACTCTCAGATACCAGCTCCTCCCTCACTAACACACAGCCTGTCCCACTCTCAGATACCAGCTCCTCCCTCACTAACACACAGCCTGTCCCACTCTCAGATACCAGCTCCTCCCTCACTAACACACAGCCTGTCCCACTCTCAGATACCAGCTCCTCCCTCACTAACACACAGCCTGTCCCACTCTCAGATACCAGCTCCTCCCTCACTAACACACAGCCTGTCCCACTCTCAGATACCAGCTCCTCCCTCACTAACACACAGCCTGTCCCACTCTCAGATACCAGCTCCTCCCTCACTAACACACAGCCTGTCCCACTCTCAGATACCAGCTCCTCCCTCACTAACACACAGCCTGTCCCACTCTCAGATACCAGCTCCTCCCTCACTAACACACAGCCTGTCCCACTCTCAGATACCAGCTCCTCCCTCACTAACACACAGCCTGTCCCACTCTCAGATACCAGCTCCTCCCTCACTAACACACAGCCTGTCCCACTCTCAGATACCAGCTCCTCCCTCACTAACACACAGCCTGTCCCACTCTCAGATACCAGCTCCTCCCTCACTAACACACAGCCTGTCCCACTCTCAGATACCAGCTCCTCCCTCACTAACACACAGCCTGTCCCACTCTCAGATACCAGCTCCTCCCTCACTAACACACAGCCTGTCCCACTCTCAGATACCAGCTCCTCCCTCACTAACACACAGCCTGTCCCACTCTCAGATACCAGCTCCTCCCTCACTAACACACAGCCTGTCCCACTCTCAGATACCAGCTCCTCCCTCACTAACACACAGCCTGTCCCACTCTCAGATACCAGCTCCTCCCTCACTAACACACAGCCTGTCCCACTCTCAGATACCAGCTCCTCCCTCACTAACACACAGCCTGTCCCACTCTCAGATACCAGCTCCTCCCTCACTAACACACAGCCTGTCCCACTCTCAGATACCAGCTCCTCCCTCACTAACACACAGCCTGTCCCACTCTCAGATACCAGCTCCTCCCTCACTAACACACAGCCTGTCCCACTCTCAGATACCAGCTCCTCCCTCACTAACACACAGCCTGTCCCACTCTCAGATACCAGCTCCTCCCTCACTAACACACAGCCTGTCCCACTCTCAGATACCAGCTCCTCCCTCACTAACACACAGCCTGTCCAACTCTCAGATACCAGCTCCTCCCTCACTAACACACAGCCTGTCCCACTCTCAGATACCAGCTCCTCCCTCACTAACACACAGCCTGTCCCACTCTCAATACCAGCTCCTCCCTCACTAACACACAGCCTATCCCTCTCTCAGATACCAGCTCCTCCCTCACTAACACACAGCCAGTTCGACTCTCAGATACCAGCTCCTCCCTCAACTAACACACACCTGGCCCACTCCTCAGATGCCAAGCTCCTCCCTTCACTAACTAACAGTCCTAGTCCCACTCTCCTGATACAAGCTCCTCCCTCACTAACACAGCCTTTCCCAATTTCAGATACCAGCTCCTCCCACACTAACACACATCTTGTCCCACTCTCAGATACCAGCTCCCCCTTCACTAACACACAGCCTGTCCCACTCTCAGAAACCAGCTCCTCCCTCACTAACACACAGCCTGTCCCACTCTCAGATACCAGCTCCTCCCTCACTATCACACAGCCTGTCCCACTCTCAGATACCAGCTCCTCCCTCACTAACACACAGCCTGTCCCACTCTCAGATACCAGCTCCTCCCTCACTAACACACAGCCTGTCCCACTCTCAGATACCAGCTCCTCCCTCACTAACACACAGCCTGTCCCACTCTCAGACACCAGCTCCTCCCTCACTAACACACAGCCTGTCACAATGTCAGATTCCATCTCCAACCTCACTAACAAAGCCTGTTCCACTCTCAGATACCAGCTCCTCCCTCACTAACACACAGCCTGTCCCACTCTCAGATACCAGCTCCTCCCTCACTAACACACAGCCTGTCCCACTCTCAGATACCAGCTCCTCCCTCACTAACACACAGCATGTCCCACTCTCAGATACCAGCTCCTCCCTCACTAACACACAGCCTGTCCCACTCTCAGATTCCAGCTCCTCCCTCACTAATCACACAGCCTGTCGCACTCTCAGGTAACAGCTCCTCCCTCACTTACACACAGCCTGTCCCACTCTCAGATACCAGCTCCTCCCTCACTAACACACAGCCTGTCCCACTCTCAGATACCAGCTCCTCCCTCACTAACACACAGCCTGTCCCACTCTCAGATACCAGCTCCTCCCTCACTAACACACAGCCTGTCCCATTCTCAGATACCAGCTCCTCCCTCACTAACACACAGCCTGTCCCACTCTCAGATACCAGCTCCTCCCTCACTAACACACAGCCTGTCCCACTCTCAGATACCAGCTCCTCCCTCACTAACACACAGCCTGTCCCACTCTCAGATACCAGCTCCTCCCTCACTAACACACAGCCTGTCCCACTCTCAGATACCAGCTCCTCCCTCACTAACACACAGCCTGTCCCACTCTCAGATACCAGCTCCTCATCACTAACACACAGCCTGTCCCACTCTCAGATACCAGCTCCTCCCTCACTAACACACAGCCTGTCCCACTCTCAGATACCAGCTCCTCCCTCACTAACACACAGCCTGTCCCACTCTCAGATACCAGCTCCTCCCTCACTAACACACAGCCTGTCCCACTCTCAGATACCAGCTCCTCCCTCACTAACACACAGCCTGTCCCACTCTCAGATACCAGCTCCTCCCTCACTAACACACAGCCTGTCCCACTCTCAGATACCAGCTCCTCCCTCACTAACACAGAGCCTGTCCCACTCTCAGATACCAGCTCCTCCCTCACTAACACACAGCCTGTCCCACTCTCAGATACCAGCTCCTCCCTCACTAACACACAGCCTGTCCCACTCTCAGATACCAGCTCCTCCCTCACTAACACACAGCCTGTCCCACTCTCAGATACCAGCTCCTCCCTCACTAACACACAGCCTGTCCCACTCTCAGATACCAGCTCCTCCCTCACTAACACACAGCCTGTCCCACTCTCAGATACCAGCTCCTCCCTCACTAACACACAGCCTGTCCCACTCTCAGATACAGCTCCTCCCTCACTAACACACAGCCTGTCCCACTCTCAGATACCAGCTCCTCCCTCACTAACACACAGCCTTTCACACTCTCAGATAATAGCTCCTCCCTCACTAACACACAGCCTTTCCCACTCTCAGATACCAGCACCTCCACTCACTAACACACAGACTCGTCCCACTCTCATGAACCAGCTCCTCCCCTCACTAACCAAACCAGGCCTGTCCCACTCTCAAATACCAGCTCTCCCTTATTAAACAAACAGCCTGTCCCACTCTCAGATACCAGCTCCTCCCTCACTAACACACAGCCTGTCCCACTCTCAGATACAGCGTCCTCCTCACTAACACACAGCCTGTCCCACTCTCAGATAGCAGCTCCTCCCACACTTACACACAGCCTGTCCCACTCTCAGATACCAGCTCCTCCCTCACTAACAAACAGGCTATCCCACTCTCAGATACCAGCTCCTCCCTCACTAACACACAGGCTATCCCAATCTCAGATTACAGCTCCTCCCACAGTACACTCGGCCTGTACACTCAGGTACCTGCTCTCCCTCACTAACACACAGCCTGTCCCACACTCAGATACCAGCTCCTCCCTCACTAACACACAGCCTGTCCCACTCTCAGATACCAGCTCCTCCCTCACTAACACACAGCCTGTCCCACTCTCAGATACCAGCTCCTCCCTCACTAACACACAGCCTGTCCCACTCTCAGATACCAGCTCCTCCCTCACTTACACACAGCCTGTCCCACTCTCAGATACCAGCTCCTCCCTCACTAACACACAGCCTGTCCCACTCTCAGATACCAGCTCCTCCCTCACTAACACACAGCCTGTCCCACTCTCAGATACCAGCTCCTCCCTCACTAACACACAGCCTGTCCCACTCTCAGATACCAGCTCCTCCCTCACTAACAAACAGCCTATCCCACTCTCAGATACCAGCTCCTCCCTCACTAACACACAGCCTGTCCCACTCTCAGATACCAGCTCCTCCCTCACTAACACACAGCCTGTCCCACTCTCAGATACCAGCTCCTCCCTCACTAACACACAGCCTGTCCCACTCTCAGATACCAGCTCCTCCCTCACTAACACACAGCCTGTCCCACTCTCAGATACCAGCTCCTCCCTCACTAACACACAGCCTGTCCCACTCTCAGATACCAGCTCCTCCCTCACTAACACACAGCCTGTCCCACTCTCAGATACCAGCTCCTCCCTCACTAACACACAGCCTGTCCCACTCTCAGATACCAGCTCCTCCCTCACTAACACACAGCCTGTCCCACTCTCAGATACCAGCTCCTCCCTCACTAACACACAGCCTGTCCCACTCTCAGATACCAGCTCCTCCCTCACTAACACACAGCCTGTCCCACTCTCAGATACCAGCTCCTCCCTCACTAACACACAGCCTGTCCCACTCTCAGATACCAGCTCCTCCCTCACTAACACACAGCCTGTCCCACTCTCAGATACCAGCTCCTCCCTCACTAACACACAGCCTGTCCCACTCTCAGATACCAGCTCCTCCCTCACTAACACACAGCCTGTCCCACTCTCAGATACCAGCTCCTCCCTCACTAACACACAGCCTGTCCCACTCTCAGATACCAGCTCCTCCCTCACTAACACACAGCCTGTCCCACTCTCAGATACCAGCTCCTCCCTCACTAACACACAGCCTGTCCCACTCTCAGATACCAGCTCCTCCCTCACTAACACACAGCCTGTCCCACTCTCAGATACCAGCTCCTCCCTCACTAACACACAGCCTGTCCCACTCTCAGATACCAGCTCCTCCCTCACTAACACACAGCCTGTCCCACTCTCAGATACCAGCTCCTCCCTCACTAACACACAGCCTGTCCCACTCTCAGATACCAGCTCCTCCCTCACTAACACACAGCCTGTCCCACTCTCAGATACCAGCTCCTCCCTCACTAACACACAGCCTGTCCCACTCTCAGATACCAGCTCCTCCCTCACTAACACACAGCCTGTCCCACTCTCAGATACCAGCTCCTCCCTCACTAACACACAGCCTGTCCCACTCTCAGATACCAGCTCCTCCCTCACTAACACACAGCCTGTCCCACTCTCAGATACCAGCTCCTCCCTCACTAACACACAGCCTGTCCCACTCTCAGATACCAGCTCCTCCCTCACTAACACACAGCCTGTCCCACTCTCAGATACCAGCTCCTCCCTCACTAACACACAGCCTGTCCCACTCTCAGATACCAGCTCCTCCCTCACTAACACACAGCCTGTCCCACTCTCAGATACCAGCTCCTCCCTCACTAACACACAGCCTGTCCCACTCTCAGATACCAGCTCCTCCCTCACTAACACACAGCCTGTCCCACTCTCAGATACCAGCTCCTCCCTCACTAACACACAGCCTGTCCCACTCTCAGATACCAGCTCCTCCCTCACTAACACACAGCCTGTCCCACTCTCAGATACCAGCTCCTCCCTCACTAACACACAGCCTGTCCCACTCTCAGATACCAGCTCCTCCCTCACTAACACACAGCCTGTCCCACTCTCAGATACCAGCTCCTCCCTCACTAACACACAGCCTGTCCCACTCTCAGATACCAGCTCCTCCCTCACTAACACACAGCCTGTCCCACTCTCAGATACCAGCTCCTCCCTCACTAACACACAGCCTGTCCCACTCTCAGATACCAGCTCCTCCCTCACTAACACACAGCCTGTCCCACTCTCAGATACCAGCTCCTCCCTCACTAACACACAGCCTGTCCCACTCTCAGATACCAGCTCCTCCCTCACTAACACACAGCCTGTCCCACTCTCAGATACCAGCTCCTCCCTCACTAACACACAGCCTGTCCCACTCTCAGATACCAGCTCCTCCCTCACTAACACACAGCCTGTCCCACTCTCAGATACCAGCTCCTCCCTCACTAACACACAGCCTGTCCCACTCTCAGATACCAGCTCCTCCCTCACTAACACACAGCCTGTCCCACTCTCAGATACCAGCTCCTCCCTCACTAACACACAGCCTGTCCCACTCTCAGATACCAGCTCCTCCCTCACTAACACACAGCCTGTCCCACTCTCAGATACCAGCTCCTCCCTCACTAACACACAGCCTGTCCCACTCTCAGATACCAGCTCCTCCCTCACTAACACACAGCCTGTCCCACTCTCAGATACCAGCTCCTCCCTCACTAACACACAGCCTGTCCCACTCTCAGATACCAGCTCCTCCCTCACTAACACACAGCCTGTCCCACTCTCAGATACCAGCTCCTCCCTCACTAACACACAGCCTGTCCCACTCTCAGATACCAGCTCCTCCCTCACTAACACACAGCCTGTCCCACTCTCAGATACCAGCTCCTCCCTCACTAACACACAGCCTGTCCCACTCTCAGATACCAGCTCCTCCCTCACTAACACACAGCCTGTCCCACTCTCAGATACCAGCTCCTCCCTCACTAACACACAGCCTGTCCCACTCTCAGATACCAGCTCCTCCCTCACTAACACACAGCCTGTCCCACTCTCAGATACCAGCTCCTCCCTCACTAACACACAGCCTGTCCCACTCTCAGATACCAGCTCCTCCCTCACTAACACACAGCCTGTCCCACTCTCAGATACCAGCTCCTCCCTCACTAACACACAGCCTGTCCCACTCTCAGATACCAGCTCCTCCCTCACTAACACACAGCCTGTCCCACTCTCAGATACCAGCTCCTCCCTCACTAACACACAGCCTGTCCCACTCTCAGATACCAGCTCCTCCCTCACTAACACACAGCCTGTCCCACTCTCAGATACCAGCTCCTCCCTCACTAACACACAGCCTGTCCCACTCTCAGATACCAGCTCCTCCCTCACTAACACACAGCCTGTCCCACTCTCAGATACCAGCTCCTCCCTCACTAACACACAGCCTGTCCCACTCTCAGATACCAGCTCCTCCCTCACTAACACACAGCCTGTCCCACTCTCAGATACCAGCTCCTCCCTCACTAACACACAGCCTGTCCCACTCTCAGATACCAGCTCCTCCCTCACTAACACACAGCCTGTCCCACTCTCAGATACCAGCTCCTCCCTCACTAACACACAGCCTGTCCCACTCTCAGATACCAGCTCCTCCCTCACTAACACACAGCCTGTCCCACTCTCAGATACCAGCTCCTCCCTCACTAACACACAGCCTGTCCCACTCTCAGATACCAGCTCCTCCCTCACTAACACACAGCCTGTCCCACTCTCAGATACCAGCTCCTCCCTCACTAACACACAGCCTGTCCCACTCTCAGATACCAGCTCCTCCCTCACTAACACACAGCCTGTCCCACTCTCAGATACCAGCTCCTCCCTCACTAACACACAGCCTGTCCCACTCTCAGATACCAGCTCCTCCCTCACTAACACACAGCCTGTCCCACTCTCAGATACCAGCTCCTCCCTCACTAACACACAGCCTGTCCCACTCTCAGATACCAGCTCCTCCCTCACTAACACACAGCCTGTCCCACTCTCAGATACCAGCTCCTCCCTCACTAACACACAGCCTGTCCCACTCTCAGATACCAGCTCCTCCCTCACTAACACACAGCCTGTCCCACTCTCAGATACCAGCTCCTCCCTCACTAACACACAGCCTGTCCCACTCTCAGATACCAGCTCCTCCCTCACTAACACACAGCCTGTCCCACTCTCAGATACCAGCTCCTCCCTCACTAACACACAGCCTGTCCCACTCTCAGATACCAGCTCCTCCCTCACTAACACACAGCCTGTCCCACTCTCAGATACCAGCTCCTCCCTCACTAACACACAGCCTGTCCCACTCTCAGATACCAGCTCCTCCCTCACTAACACACAGCCTGTCCCACTCTCAGATACCAGCTCCTCCCTCACTAACACACAGCCTGTCCCACTCTCAGATACCAGCTCCTCCCTCACTAACACACAGCCTGTCCCACTCTCAGATACCAGCTCCTCCCTCACTAACACACAGCCTGTCCCACTCTCAGATACCAGCTCCTCCCTCACTAACACACAGCCTGTCCCACTCTCAGATACCAGCTCCTCCCTCACTAACACACAGCCTGTCCCACTCTCAGATACCAGCTCCTCCCTCACTAACACACAGCCTGTCCCACTCTCAGATACCAGCTCCTCCCTCACTAACACACAGCCTGTCCCACTCTCAGATACCAGCTCCTCCCTCACTAACACACAGCCTGTCCCACTCTCAGATACCAGCTCCTCCCTCACTAACACACAGCCTGTCCCACTCTCAGATACCAGCTCCTCCCTCACTAACACACAGCCTGTCCCACTCTCAGATACCAGCTCCTCCCTCACTAACACACAGCCTGTCCCACTCTCAGATACCAGCTCCTCCCTCACTAACACACAGCCTGTCCCACTCTCAGATACCAGCTCCTCCCTCACTAACACACAGCCTGTCCCACTCTCAGATACCAGCTCCTCCCTCACTAACACACAGCCTGTCCCACTCTCAGATACCAGCTCCTCCCTCACTAACACACAGCCTGTCCCACTCTCAGATACCAGCTCCTCCCTCACTAACACACAGCCTGTCCCACTCTCAGATACCAGCTCCTCCCTCACTAACACACAGCCTGTCCCACTCTCAGATACCAGCTCCTCCCTCACTAACACACAGCCTGTCCCACTCTCAGATACCAGCTCCTCCCTCACTAACACACAGCCTGTCCCACTCTCAGATACCAGCTCCTCCCTCACTAACACACAGCCTGTCCCACTCTCAGATACCAGCTCCTCCCTCACTAACACACAGCCTGTCCCACTCTCAGATACCAGCTCCTCCCTCACTAACACACAGCCTGTCCCACTCTCAGATACCAGCTCCTCCCTCACTAACACACAGCCTGTCCCACTCTCAGATACCAGCTCCTCCCTCACTAACACACAGCCTGTCCCACTCTCAGATACCAGCTCCTCCCTCACTAACACACAGCCTGTCCCACTCTCAGATACCAGCTCCTCCCTCACTAACACACAGCCTGTCCCACTCTCAGATACCAGCTCCTCCCTCACTAACACACAGCCTGTCCCACTCTCAGATACCAGCTCCTCCCTCACTAACACACAGCCTGTCCCACTCTCAGATACCAGCTCCTCCCTCACTAACACACAGCCTGTCCCACTCTCAGATACCAGCTCCTCCCTCACTAACACACAGCCTGTCCCACTCTCAGATACCAGCTCCTCCCTCACTAACACACAGCCTGTCCCACTCTCAGATACCAGCTCCTCCCTCACTAACACACAGCCTGTCCCACTCTCAGATACCAGCTCCTCCCTCACTAACACACAGCCTGTCCCACTCTCAGATACCAGCTCCTCCCTCACTAACACACAGCCTGTCCCACTCTCAGATACCAGCTCCTCCCTCACTAACACACAGCCTGTCCCACTCTCAGATACCAGCTCCTCCCTCACTAACACACAGCCTGTCCCACTCTCAGATACCAGCTCCTCCCTCACTAACACACAGCCTGTCCCACTCTCAGATACCAGCTCCTCCCTCACTAACACACAGCCTGTCCCACTCTCAGATACCAGCTCCTCCCTCACTAACACACAGCCTGTCCCACTCTCAGATACCAGCTCCTCCCTCACTAACACACAGCCTGTCCCACTCTCAGATACCAGCTCCTCCCTCACTAACACACAGCCTGTCCCACTCTCAGATACCAGCTCCTCCCTCACTAACACACAGCCTGTCCCACTCTCAGATACCAGCTCCTCCCTCACTAACACACAGCCTGTCCCACTCTCAGATACCAGCTCCTCCCTCACTAACACACAGCCTGTCCCACTCTCAGATACCAGCTCCTCCCTCACTAACACACAGCCTGTCCCACTCTCAGATACCAGCTCCTCCCTCACTAACACACAGCCTGTCCCACTCTCAGATACCAGCTCCTCCCTCACTAACACACAGCCTGTCCCACTCTCAGATACCAGCTCCTCCCTCACTAACACACAGCCTGTCCCACTCTCAGATACCAGCTCCTCCCTCACTAACACACAGCCTGTCCCACTCTCAGATACCAGCTCCTCCCTCACTAACACACAGCCTGTCCCACTCTCAGATACCAGCTCCTCCCTCACTAACACACAGCCTGTCCCACTCTCAGATACCAGCTCCTCCCTCACTAACACACAGCCTGTCCCACTCTCAGATACCAGCTCCTCCCTCACTAACACACAGCCTGTCCCACTCTCAGATACCAGCTCCTCCCTCACTAACACACAGCCTGTCCCACTCTCAGATACCAGCTCCTCCCTCACTAACACACAGCCTGTCCCACTCTCAGATACCAGCTCCTCCCTCACTAACACACAGCCTGTCCCACTCTCAGATACCAGCTCCTCCCTCACTAACACACAGCCTGTCCCACTCTCAGATACCAGCTCCTCCCTCACTAACACACAGCCTGTCCCACTCTCAGATACCAGCTCCTCCCTCACTAACACACAGCCTGTCCCACTCTCAGATACCAGCTCCTCCCTCACTAACACACAGCCTGTCCCACTCTCAGATACCAGCTCCTCCCTCACTAACACACAGCCTGTCCCACTCTCAGATACCAGCTCCTCCCTCACTAACACACAGCCTGTCCCACTCTCAGATACCAGCTCCTCCCTCACTAACACACAGCCTGTCCCACTCTCAGATACCAGCTCCTCCCTCACTAACACACAGCCTGTCCCACTCTCAGATACCAGCTCCTCCCTCACTAACACACAGCCTGTCCCACTCTCAGATACCAGCTCCTCCCTCACTAACACACAGCCTGTCCCACTCTCAGATACCAGCTCCTCCCTCACTAACACACAGCCTGTCCCACTCTCAGATACCAGCTCCTCCCTCACTAACACACAGCCTGTCCCACTCTCAGATACCAGCTCCTCCCTCACTAACACACAGCCTGTCCCACTCTCAGATACCAGCTCCTCCCTCACTAACACACAGCCTGTCCCACTCTCAGATACCAGCTCCTCCCTCACTAACACACAGCCTGTCCCACTCTCAGATACCAGCTCCTCCCTCACTAACACACAGCCTGTCCCACTCTCAGATACCAGCTCCTCCCTCACTAACACACAGCCTGTCCCACTCTCAGATACCAGCTCCTCCCTCACTAACACACAGCCTGTCCCACTCTCAGATACCAGCTCCTCCCTCACTAACACACAGCCTGTCCCACTCTCAGATACCAGCTCCTCCCTCACTAACACACAGCCTGTCCCACTCTCAGATACCAGCTCCTCCCTCACTAACACACAGCCTGTCCCACTCTCAGATACCAGCTCCTCCCTCACTAACACACAGCCTGTCCCACTCTCAGATACCAGCTCCTCCCTCACTAACACACAGCCTGTCCCACTCTCAGATACCAGCTCCTCCCTCACTAACACACAGCCTGTCCCACTCTCAGATACCAGCTCCTCCCTCACTAACACACAGCCTGTCCCACTCTCAGATACCAGCTCCTCCCTCACTAACACACAGCCTGTCCCACTCTCAGATACCAGCTCCTCCCTCACTAACACACAGCCTGTCCCACTCTCAGATACCAGCTCCTCCCTCACTAACACACAGCCTGTCCCACTCTCAGATACCAGCTCCTCCCTCACTAACACACAGCCTGTCCCACTCTCAGATACCAGCTCCTCCCTCACTAACACACAGCCTGTCCCACTCTCAGATACCAGCTCCTCCCTCACTAACACACAGCCTGTCCCACTCTCAGATACCAGCTCCTCCCTCACTAACACACAGCCTGTCCCACTCTCAGATACCAGCTCCTCCCTCACTAACACACAGCCTGTCCCACTCTCAGATACCAGCTCCTCCCTCACTAACACACAGCCTGTCCCACTCTCAGATACCAGCTCCTCCCTCACTAACACACAGCCTGTCCCACTCTCAGATACCAGCTCCTCCCTCACTAACACACAGCCTGTCCCACTCTCAGATACCAGCTCCTCCCTCACTAACACACAGCCTGTCCCACTCTCAGATACCAGCTCCTCCCTCACTAACACACAGCCTGTCCCACTCTCAGATACCAGCTCCTCCCTCACTAACACACAGCCTGTCCCACTCTCAGATACCAGCTCCTCCCTCACTAACACACAGCCTGTCCCACTCTCAGATACCAGCTCCTCCCTCACTAACACACAGCCTGTCCCACTCTCAGATACCAGCTCCTCCCTCACTAACACACAGCCTGTCCCACTCTCAGATACCAGCTCCTCCCTCACTAACACACAGCCTGTCCCACTCTCAGATACCAGCTCCTCCCTCACTAACACACAGCCTGTCCCACTCTCAGATACCAGCTCCTCCCTCACTAACACACAGCCTGTCCCACTCTCAGATACCAGCTCCTCCCTCACTAACACACAGCCTGTCCCACTCTCAGATACCAGCTCCTCCCTCACTAACACACAGCCTGTCCCACTCTCAGATACCAGCTCCTCCCTCACTAACACACAGCCTGTCCCACTCTCAGATACCAGCTCCTCCCTCACTAACACACAGCCTGTCCCACTCTCAGATACCAGCTCCTCCCTCACTAACACACAGCCTGTCCCACTCTCAGATACCAGCTCCTCCCTCACTAACACACAGCCTGTCCCACTCTCAGATACCAGCTCCTCCCTCACTAACACACAGCCTGTCCCACTCTCAGATACCAGCTCCTCCCTCACTAACACACAGCCTGTCCCACTCTCAGATACCAGCTCCTCCCTCACTAACACACAGCCTGTCCCACTCTCAGATACCAGCTCCTCCCTCACTAACACACAGCCTGTCCCACTCTCAGATACCAGCTCCTCCCTCACTAACACACAGCCTGTCCCACTCTCAGATACCAGCTCCTCCCTCACTAACACACAGCCTGTCCCACTCTCAGATACCAGCTCCTCCCTCACTAACACACAGCCTGTCCCACTCTCAGATACCAGCTCCTCCCTCACTAACACACAGCCTGTCCCACTCTCAGATACCAGCTCCTCCCTCACTAACACACAGCCTGTCCCACTCTCAGATACCAGCTCCTCCCTCACTAACACACAGCCTGTCCCACTCTCAGATACCAGCTCCTCCCTCACTAACACACAGCCTGTCCCACTCTCAGATACCAGCTCCTCCCTCACTAACACACAGCCTGTCCCACTCTCAGATACCAGCTCCTCCCTCACTAACACACAGCCTGTCCCACTCTCAGATACCAGCTCCTCCCTCACTAACACACAGCCTGTCCCACTCTCAGATACCAGCTCCTCCCTCACTAACACACAGCCTGTCCCACTCTCAGATACCAGCTCCTCCCTCACTAACACACAGCCTGTCCCACTCTCAGATACCAGCTCCTCCCTCACTAACACACAGCCTGTCCCACTCTCAGATACCAGCTCCTCCCTCACTAACACACAGCCTGTCCCACTCTCAGATACCAGCTCCTCCCTCACTAACACACAGCCTGTCCCACTCTCAGATACCAGCTCCTCCCTCACTAACACACAGCCTGTCCCACTCTCAGATACCAGCTCCTCCCTCACTAACACACAGCCTGTCCCACTCTCAGATACCAGCTCCTCCCTCACTAACACACAGCCTGTCCCACTCTCAGATACCAGCTCCTCCCTCACTAACACACAGCCTGTCCCACTCTCAGATACCAGCTCCTCCCTCACTAACACACAGCCTGTCCCACTCTCAGATACCAGCTCCTCCCTCACTAACACACAGCCTGTCCCACTCTCAGATACCAGCTCCTCCCTCACTAACACACAGCCTGTCCCACTCTCAGATACCAGCTCCTCCCTCACTAACACACAGCCTGTCCCACTCTCAGATACCAGCTCCTCCCTCACTAACACACAGCCTGTCCCACTCTCAGATACCAGCTCCTCCCTCACTAACACACAGCCTGTCCCACTCTCAGATACCAGCTCCTCCCTCACTAACACACAGCCTGTCCCACTCTCAGATACCAGCTCCTCCCTCACTAACACACAGCCTGTCCCACTCTCAGATACCAGCTCCTCCCTCACTAACACACAGCCTGTCCCACTCTCAGATACCAGCTCCTCCCTCACTAACACACAGCCTGTCCCACTCTCAGATACCAGCTCCTCCCTCACTAACACACAGCCTGTCCCACTCTCAGATACCAGCTCCTCCCTCACTAACACACAGCCTGTCCCACTCTCAGATACCAGCTCCTCCCTCACTAACACACAGCCTGTCCCACTCTCAGATACCAGCTCCTCCCTCACTAACACACAGCCTGTCCCACTCTCAGATACCAGCTCCTCCCTCACTAACACACAGCCTGTCCCACTCTCAGATACCAGCTCCTCCCTCACTAACACACAGCCTGTCCCACTCTCAGATACCAGCTCCTCCCTCACTAACACACAGCCTGTCCCACTCTCAGATACCAGCTCCTCCCTCACTAACACACAGCCTGTCCCACTCTCAGATACCAGCTCCTCCCTCACTAACACACAGCCTGTCCCACTCTCAGATACCAGCTCCTCCCTCACTAACACACAGCCTGTCCCACTCTCAGATACCAGCTCCTCCCTCACTAACACACAGCCTGTCCCACTCTCAGATACCAGCTCCTCCCTCACTAACACACAGCCTGTCCCACTCTCAGATACCAGCTCCTCCCTCACTAACACACAGCCTGTCCCACTCTCAGATACCAGCTCCTCCCTCACTAACACACAGCCTGTCCCACTCTCAGATACCAGCTCCTCCCTCACTAACACACAGCCTGTCCCACTCTCAGATACCAGCTCCTCCCTCACTAACACACAGCCTGTCCCACTCTCAGATACCAGCTCCTCCCTCACTAACACACAGCCTGTCCCACTCTCAGATACCAGCTCCTCCCTCACTAACACACAGCCTGTCCCACTCTCAGATACCAGCTCCTCCCTCACTAACACACAGCCTGTCCCACTCTCAGATACCAGCTCCTCCCTCACTAACACACAGCCTGTCCCACTCTCAGATACCAGCTCCTCCCTCACTAACACACAGCCTGTCCCACTCTCAGATACCAGCTCCTCCCTCACTAACACACAGCCTGTCCCACTCTCAGATACCAGCTCCTCCCTCACTAACACACAGCCTGTCCCACTCTCAGATACCAGCTCCTCCCTCACTAACACACAGCCTGTCCCACTCTCAGATACCAGCTCCTCCCTCACTAACACACAGCCTGTCCCACTCTCAGATACCAGCTCCTCCCTCACTAACACACAGCCTGTCCCACTCTCAGATACCAGCTCCTCCCTCACTAACACACAGCCTGTCCCACTCTCAGATACCAGCTCCTCCCTCACTAACACACAGCCTGTCCCACTCTCAGATACCAGCTCCTCCCTCACTAACACACAGCCTGTCCCACTCTCAGATACCAGCTCCTCCCTCACTAACACACAGCCTGTCCCACTCTCAGATACCAGCTCCTCCCTCACTAACACACAGCCTGTCCCACTCTCAGATACCAGCTCCTCCCTCACTAACACACAGCCTGTCCCACTCTCAGATACCAGCTCCTCCCTCACTAACACACAGCCTGTCCCACTCTCAGATACCAGCTCCTCCCTCACTAACACACAGCCTGTCCCACTCTCAGATACCAGCTCCTCCCTCACTAACACACAGCCTGTCCCACTCTCAGATACCAGCTCCTCCCTCACTAACACACAGCCTGTCCCACTCTCAGATACCAGCTCCTCCCTCACTAACACACAGCCTGTCCCACTCTCAGATACCAGCTCCTCCCTCACTAACACACAGCCTGTCCCACTCTCAGATACCAGCTCCTCCCTCACTAACACACAGCCTGTCCCACTCTCAGATACCAGCTCCTCCCTCACTAACACACAGCCTGTCCCACTCTCAGATACCAGCTCCTCCCTCACTAACACACAGCCTGTCCCACTCTCAGATACCAGCTCCTCCCTCACTAACACACAGCCTGTCCCACTCTCAGATACCAGCTCCTCCCTCACTAACACACAGCCTGTCCCACTCTCAGATACCAGCTCCTCCCTCACTAACACACAGCCTGTCCCACTCTCAGATACCAGCTCCTCCCTCACTAACACACAGCCTGTCCCACTCTCAGATACCAGCTCCTCCCTCACTAACACACAGCCTGTCCCACTCTCAGATACCAGCTCCTCCCTCACTAACACACAGCCTGTCCCACTCTCAGATACCAGCTCCTCCCTCACTAACACACAGCCTGTCCCACTCTCAGATACCAGCTCCTCCCTCACTAACACACAGCCTGTCCCACTCTCAGATACCAGCTCCTCCCTCACTAACACACAGCCTGTCCCACTCTCAGATACCAGCTCCTCCCTCACTAACACACAGCCTGTCCCACTCTCAGATACCAGCTCCTCCCTCACTAACACACAGCCTGTCCCACTCTCAGATACCAGCTCCTCCCTCACTAACACACAGCCTGTCCCACTCTCAGATACCAGCTCCTCCCTCACTAACACACAGCCTGTCCCACTCTCAGATACCAGCTCCTCCCTCACTAACACACAGCCTGTCCCACTCTCAGATACCAGCTCCTCCCTCACTAACACACAGCCTGTCCCACTCTCAGATACCAGCTCCTCCCTCACTAACACACAGCCTGTCCCACTCTCAGATACCAGCTCCTCCCTCACTAACACACAGCCTGTCCCACTCTCAGATACCAGCTCCTCCCTCACTAACACACAGCCTGTCCCACTCTCAGATACCAGCTCCTCCCTCACTAACACACAGCCTGTCCCACTCTCAGATACCAGCTCCTCCCTCACTAACACACAGCCTGTCCCACTCTCAGATACCAGCTCCTCCCTCACTAACACACAGCCTGTCCCACTCTCAGATACCAGCTCCTCCCTCACTAACACACAGCCTGTCCCACTCTCAGATACCAGCTCCTCCCTCACTAACACACAGCCTGTCCCACTCTCAGATACCAGCTCCTCCCTCACTAACACACAGCCTGTCCCACTCTCAGATACCAGCTCCTCCCTCACTAACACACAGCCTGTCCCACTCTCAGATACCAGCTCCTCCCTCACTAACACACAGCCTGTCCCACTCTCAGATACCAGCTCCTCCCTCACTAACACACAGCCTGTCCCACTCTCAGATACCAGCTCCTCCCTCACTAACACACAGCCTGTCCCACTCTCAGATACCAGCTCCTCCCTCACTAACACACAGCCTGTCCCACTCTCAGATACCAGCTCCTCCCTCACTAACACACAGCCTGTCCCACTCTCAGATACCAGCTCCTCCCTCACTAACACACAGCCTGTCCCACTCTCAGATACCAGCTCCTCCCTCACTAACACACAGCCTGTCCCACTCTCAGATACCAGCTCCTCCCTCACTAACACACAGCCTGTCCCACTCTCAGATACCAGCTCCTCCCTCACTAACACACAGCCTGTCCCACTCTCAGATACCAGCTCCTCCCTCACTAACACACAGCCTGTCCCACTCTCAGATACCAGCTCCTCCCTCACTAACACACAGCCTGTCCCACTCTCAGATACCAGCTCCTCCCTCACTAACACACAGCCTGTCCCACTCTCAGATACCAGCTCCTCCCTCACTAACACACAGCCTGTCCCACTCTCAGATACCAGCTCCTCCCTCACTAACACACAGCCTGTCCCACTCTCAGATACCAGCTCCTCCCTCACTAACACACAGCCTGTCCCACTCTCAGATACCAGCTCCTCCCTCACTAACACACAGCCTGTCCCACTCTCAGATACCAGCTCCTCCCTCACTAACACACAGCCTGTCCCACTCTCAGATACCAGCTCCTCCCTCACTAACACACAGCCTGTCCCACTCTCAGATACCAGCTCCTCCCTCACTAACACACAGCCTGTCCCACTCTCAGATACCAGCTCCTCCCTCACTAACACACAGCCTGTCCCACTCTCAGATACCAGCTCCTCCCTCACTAACACACAGCCTGTCCCACTCTCAGATACCAGCTCCTCCCTCACTAACACACAGCCTGTCCCACTCTCAGATACCAGCTCCTCCCTCACTAACACACAGCCTGTCCCACTCTCAGATACCAGCTCCTCCCTCACTAACACACAGCCTGTCCCACTCTCAGATACCAGCTCCTCCCTCACTAACACACAGCCTGTCCCACTCTCAGATACCAGCTCCTCCCTCACTAACACACAGCCTGTCCCACTCTCAGATACCAGCTCCTCCCTCACTAACACACAGCCTGTCCCACTCTCAGATACCAGCTCCTCCCTCACTAACACACAGCCTGTCCCACTCTCAGATACCAGCTCCTCCCTCACTAACACACAGCCTGTCCCACTCTCAGATACCAGCTCCTCCCTCACTAACACACAGCCTGTCCCACTCTCAGATACCAGCTCCTCCCTCACTAACACACAGCCTGTCCCACTCTCAGATACCAGCTCCTCCCTCACTAACACACAGCCTGTCCCACTCTCAGATACCAGCTCCTCCCTCACTAACACACAGCCTGTCCCACTCTCAGATACCAGCTCCTCCCTCACTAACACACAGCCTGTCCCACTCTCAGATACCAGCTCCTCCCTCACTAACACACAGCCTGTCCCACTCTCAGATACCAGCTCCTCCCTCACTAACACACAGCCTGTCCCACTCTCAGATACCAGCTCCTCCCTCACTAACACACAGCCTGTCCCACTCTCAGATACCAGCTCCTCCCTCACTAACACACAGCCTGTCCCACTCTCAGATACCAGCTCCTCCCTCACTAACACACAGCCTGTCCCACTCTCAGATACCAGCTCCTCCCTCACTAACACACAGCCTGTCCCACTCTCAGATACCAGCTCCTCCCTCACTAACACACAGCCTGTCCCACTCTCAGATACCAGCTCCTCCCTCACTAACACACAGCCTGTCCCACTCTCAGATACCAGCTCCTCCCTCACTAACACACAGCCTGTCCCACTCTCAGATACCAGCTCCTCCCTCACTAACACACAGCCTGTCCCACTCTCAGATACCAGCTCCTCCCTCACTAACACACAGCCTGTCCCACTCTCAGATACCAGCTCCTCCCTCACTAACACACAGCCTGTCCCACTCTCAGATACCAGCTCCTCCCTCACTAACACACAGCCTGTCCCACTCTCAGATACCAGCTCCTCCCTCACTAACACACAGCCTGTCCCACTCTCAGATACCAGCTCCTCCCTCACTAACACACAGCCTGTCCCACTCTCAGATACCAGCTCCTCCCTCACTAACACACAGCCTGTCCCACTCTCAGATACCAGCTCCTCCCTCACTAACACACAGCCTGTCCCACTCTCAGATACCAGCTCCTCCCTCACTAACACACAGCCTGTCCCACTCTCAGATACCAGCTCCTCCCTCACTAACACACAGCCTGTCCCACTCTCAGATACCAGCTCCTCCCTCACTAACACACAGCCTGTCCCACTCTCAGATACCAGCTCCTCCCTCACTAACACACAGCCTGTCCCACTCTCAGATACCAGCTCCTCCCTCACTAACACACAGCCTGTCCCACTCTCAGATACCAGCTCCTCCCTCACTAACACACAGCCTGTCCCACTCTCAGATACCAGCTCCTCCCTCACTAACACACAGCCTGTCCCACTCTCAGATACCAGCTCCTCCCTCACTAACACACAGCCTGTCCCACTCTCAGATACCAGCTCCTCCCTCACTAACACACAGCCTGTCCCACTCTCAGATACCAGCTCCTCCCTCACTAACACACAGCCTGTCCCACTCTCAGATACCAGCTCCTCCCTCACTAACACACAGCCTGTCCCACTCTCAGATACCAGCTCCTCCCTCACTAACACACAGCCTGTCCCACTCTCAGATACCAGCTCCTCCCTCACTAACACACAGCCTGTCCCACTCTCAGATACCAGCTCCTCCCTCACTAACACACAGCCTGTCCCACTCTCAGATACCAGCTCCTCCCTCACTAACACACAGCCTGTCCCACTCTCAGATACCAGCTCCTCCCTCACTAACACACAGCCTGTCCCACTCTCAGATACCAGCTCCTCCCTCACTAACACACAGCCTGTCCCACTCTCAGATACCAGCTCCTCCCTCACTAACACACAGCCTGTCCCACTCTCAGATACCAGCTCCTCCCTCACTAACACACAGCCTGTCCCACTCTCAGATACCAGCTCCTCCCTCACTAACACACAGCCTGTCCCACTCTCAGATACCAGCTCCTCCCTCACTAACACACAGCCTGTCCCACTCTCAGATACCAGCTCCTCCCTCACTAACACACAGCCTGTCCCACTCTCAGATACCAGCTCCTCCCTCACTAACACACAGCCTGTCCCACTCTCAGATACCAGCTCCTCCCTCACTAACACACAGCCTGTCCCACTCTCAGATACCAGCTCCTCCCTCACTAACACACAGCCTGTCCCACTCTCAGATACCAGCTCCTCCCTCACTAACACACAGCCTGTCCCACTCTCAGATACCAGCTCCTCCCTCACTAACACACAGCCTGTCCCACTCTCAGATACCAGCTCCTCCCTCACTAACACACAGCCTGTCCCACTCTCAGATACCAGCTCCTCCCTCACTAACACACAGCCTGTCCCACTCTCAGATACCAGCTCCTCCCTCACTAACACACAGCCTGTCCCACTCTCAGATACCAGCTCCTCCCTCACTAACACACAGCCTGTCCCACTCTCAGATACCAGCTCCTCCCTCACTAACACACAGCCTGTCCCACTCTCAGATACCAGCTCCTCCCTCACTAACACACAGCCTGTCCCACTCTCAGATACCAGCTCCTCCCTCACTAACACACAGCCTGTCCCACTCTCAGATACCAGCTCCTCCCTCACTAACACACAGCCTGTCCCACTCTCAGATACCAGCTCCTCCCTCACTAACACACAGCCTGTCCCACTCTCAGATACCAGCTCCTCCCTCACTAACACACAGCCTGTCCCACTCTCAGATACCAGCTCCTCCCTCACTAACACACAGCCTGTCCCACTCTCAGATACCAGCTCCTCCCTCACTAACACACAGCCTGTCCCACTCTCAGATACCAGCTCCTCCCTCACTAACACACAGCCTGTCCCACTCTCAGATACCAGCTCCTCCCTCACTAACACACAGCCTGTCCCACTCTCAGATACCAGCTCCTCCCTCACTAACACACAGCCTGTCCCACTCTCAGATACCAGCTCCTCCCTCACTAACACACAGCCTGTCCCACTCTCAGATACCAGCTCCTCCCTCACTAACACACAGCCTGTCCCACTCTCAGATACCAGCTCCTCCCTCACTAACACACAGCCTGTCCCACTCTCAGATACCAGCTCCTCCCTCACTAACACACAGCCTGTCCCACTCTCAGATACCAGCTCCTCCCTCACTAACACACAGCCTGTCCCACTCTCAGATACCAGCTCCTCCCTCACTAACACACAGCCTGTCCCACTCTCAGATACCAGCTCCTCCCTCACTAACACACAGCCTGTCCCACTCTCAGATACCAGCTCCTCCCTCACTAACACACAGCCTGTCCCACTCTCAGATACCAGCTCCTCCCTCACTAACACACAGCCTGTCCCACTCTCAGATACCAGCTCCTCCCTCACTAACACACAGCCTGTCCCACTCTCAGATACCAGCTCCTCCCTCACTAACACACAGCCTGTCCCACTCTCAGATACCAGCTCCTCCCTCACTAACACACAGCCTGTCCCACTCTCAGATACCAGCTCCTCCCTCACTAACACACAGCCTGTCCCACTCTCAGATACCAGCTCCTCCCTCACTAACACACAGCCTGTCCCACTCTCAGATACCAGCTCCTCCCTCACTAACACACAGCCTGTCCCACTCTCAGATACCAGCTCCTCCCTCACTAACACACAGCCTGTCCCACTCTCAGATACCAGCTCCTCCCTCACTAACACACAGCCTGTCCCACTCTCAGATACCAGCTCCTCCCTCACTAACACACAGCCTGTCCCACTCTCAGATACCAGCTCCTCCCTCACTAACACACAGCCTGTCCCACTCTCAGATACCAGCTCCTCCCTCACTAACACACAGCCTGTCCCACTCTCAGATACCAGCTCCTCCCTCACTAACACACAGCCTGTCCCACTCTCAGATACCAGCTCCTCCCTCACTAACACACAGCCTGTCCCACTCTCAGATACCAGCTCCTCCCTCACTAACACACAGCCTGTCCCACTCTCAGATACCAGCTCCTCCCTCACTAACACACAGCCTGTCCCACTCTCAGATACCAGCTCCTCCCTCACTAACACACAGCCTGTCCCACTCTCAGATACCAGCTCCTCCCTCACTAACACACAGCCTGTCCCACTCTCAGATACCAGCTCCTCCCTCACTAACACACAGCCTGTCCCACTCTCAGATACCAGCTCCTCCCTCACTAACACACAGCCTGTCCCACTCTCAGATACCAGCTCCTCCCTCACTAACACACAGCCTGTCCCACTCTCAGATACCAGCTCCTCCCTCACTAACACACAGCCTGTCCCACTCTCAGATACCAGCTCCTCCCTCACTAACACACAGCCTGTCCCACTCTCAGATACCAGCTCCTCCCTCACTAACACACAGCCTGTCCCACTCTCAGATACCAGCTCCTCCCTCACTAACACACAGCCTGTCCCACTCTCAGATACCAGCTCCTCCCTCACTAACACACAGCCTGTCCCACTCTCAGATACCAGCTCCTCCCTCACTAACACACAGCCTGTCCCACTCTCAGATACCAGCTCCTCCCTCACTAACACACAGCCTGTCCCACTCTCAGATACCAGCTCCTCCCTCACTAACACACAGCCTGTCCCACTCTCAGATACCAGCTCCTCCCTCACTAACACACAGCCTGTCCCACTCTCAGATACCAGCTCCTCCCTCACTAACACACAGCCTGTCCCACTCTCAGATACCAGCTCCTCCCTCACTAACACACAGCCTGTCCCACTCTCAGATACCAGCTCCTCCCTCACTAACACACAGCCTGTCCCACTCTCAGATACCAGCTCCTCCCTCACTAACACACAGCCTGTCCCACTCTCAGATACCAGCTCCTCCCTCACTAACACACAGCCTGTCCCACTCTCAGATACCAGCTCCTCCCTCACTAACACACAGCCTGTCCCACTCTCAGATACCAGCTCCTCCCTCACTAACACACAGCCTGTCCCACTCTCAGATACCAGCTCCTCCCTCACTAACACACAGCCTGTCCCACTCTCAGATACCAGCTCCTCCCTCACTAACACACAGCCTGTCCCACTCTCAGATACCAGCTCCTCCCTCACTAACACACAGCCTGTCCCACTCTCAGATACCAGCTCCTCCCTCACTAACACACAGCCTGTCCCACTCTCAGATACCAGCTCCTCCCTCACTAACACACAGCCTGTCCCACTCTCAGATACCAGCTCCTCCCTCACTAACACACAGCCTGTCCCACTCTCAGATACCAGCTCCTCCCTCACTAACACACAGCCTGTCCCACTCTCAGATACCAGCTCCTCCCTCACTAACACACAGCCTGTCCCACTCTCAGATACCAGCTCCTCCCTCACTAACACACAGCCTGTCCCACTCTCAGATACCAGCTCCTCCCTCACTAACACACAGCCTGTCCCACTCTCAGATACCAGCTCCTCCCTCACTAACACACAGCCTGTCCCACTCTCAGATACCAGCTCCTCCCTCACTAACACACAGCCTGTCCCACTCTCAGATACCAGCTCCTCCCTCACTAACACACAGCCTGTCCCACTCTCAGATACCAGCTCCTCCCTCACTAACACACAGCCTGTCCCACTCTCAGATACCAGCTCCTCCCTCACTAACACACAGCCTGTCCCACTCTCAGATACCAGCTCCTCCCTCACTAACACACAGCCTGTCCCACTCTCAGATACCAGCTCCTCCCTCACTAACACACAGCCTGTCCCACTCTCAGATACCAGCTCCTCCCTCACTAACACACAGCCTGTCCCACTCTCAGATACCAGCTCCTCCCTCACTAACACACAGCCTGTCCCACTCTCAGATACCAGCTCCTCCCTCACTAACACACAGCCTGTCCCACTCTCAGATACCAGCTCCTCCCTCACTAACACACAGCCTGTCCCACTCTCAGATACCAGCTCCTCCCTCACTAACACACAGCCTGTCCCACTCTCAGATACCAGCTCCTCCCTCACTAACACACAGCCTGTCCCACTCTCAGATACCAGCTCCTCCCTCACTAACACACAGCCTGTCCCACTCTCAGATACCAGCTCCTCCCTCACTAACACACAGCCTGTCCCACTCTCAGATACCAGCTCCTCCCTCACTAACACACAGCCTGTCCCACTCTCAGATACCAGCTCCTCCCTCACTAACACACAGCCTGTCCCACTCTCAGATACCAGCTCCTCCCTCACTAACACACAGCCTGTCCCACTCTCAGATACCAGCTCCTCCCTCACTAACACACAGCCTGTCCCACTCTCAGATACCAGCTCCTCCCTCACTAACACACAGCCTGTCCCACTCTCAGATACCAGCTCCTCCCTCACTAACACACAGCCTGTCCCACTCTCAGATACCAGCTCCTCCCTCACTAACACACAGCCTGTCCCACTCTCAGATACCAGCTCCTCCCTCACTAACACACAGCCTGTCCCACTCTCAGATACCAGCTCCTCCCTCACTAACACACAGCCTGTCCCACTCTCAGATACCAGCTCCTCCCTCACTAACACACAGCCTGTCCCACTCTCAGATACCAGCTCCTCCCTCACTAACACACAGCCTGTCCCACTCTCAGATACCAGCTCCTCCCTCACTAACACACAGCCTGTCCCACTCTCAGATACCAGCTCCTCCCTCACTAACACACAGCCTGTCCCACTCTCAGATACCAGCTCCTCCCTCACTAACACACAGCCTGTCCCACTCTCAGATACCAGCTCCTCCCTCACTAACACACAGCCTGTCCCACTCTCAGATACCAGCTCCTCCCTCACTAACACACAGCCTGTCCCACTCTCAGATACCAGCTCCTCCCTCACTAACACACAGCCTGTCCCACTCTCAGATACCAGCTCCTCCCTCACTAACACACAGCCTGTCCCACTCTCAGATACCAGCTCCTCCCTCACTAACACACAGCCTGTCCCACTCTCAGATACCAGCTCCTCCCTCACTAACACACAGCCTGTCCCACTCTCAGATACCAGCTCCTCCCTCACTAACACACAGCCTGTCCCACTCTCAGATACCAGCTCCTCCCTCACTAACACACAGCCTGTCCCACTCTCAGATACCAGCTCCTCCCTCACTAACACACAGCCTGTCCCACTCTCAGATACCAGCTCCTCCCTCACTAACACACAGCCTGTCCCACTCTCAGATACCAGCTCCTCCCTCACTAACACACAGCCTGTCCCACTCTCAGATACCAGCTCCTCCCTCACTAACACACAGCCTGTCCCACTCTCAGATACCAGCTCCTCCCTCACTAACACACAGCCTGTCCCACTCTCAGATACCAGCTCCTCCCTCACTAACACACAGCCTGTCCCACTCTCAGATACCAGCTCCTCCCTCACTAACACACAGCCTGTCCCACTCTCAGATACCAGCTCCTCCCTCACTAACACACAGCCTGTCCCACTCTCAGATACCAGCTCCTCCCTCACTAACACACAGCCTGTCCCACTCTCAGATACCAGCTCCTCCCTCACTAACACACAGCCTGTCCCACTCTCAGATACCAGCTCCTCCCTCACTAACACACAGCCTGTCCCACTCTCAGATACCAGCTCCTCCCTCACTAACACACAGCCTGTCCCACTCTCAGATACCAGCTCCTCCCTCACTAACACACAGCCTGTCCCACTCTCAGATACCAGCTCCTCCCTCACTAACACACAGCCTGTCCCACTCTCAGATACCAGCTCCTCCCTCACTAACACACAGCCTGTCCCACTCTCAGATACCAGCTCCTCCCTCACTAACACACAGCCTGTCCCACTCTCAGATACCAGCTCCTCCCTCACTAACACACAGCCTGTCCCACTCTCAGATACCAGCTCCTCCCTCACTAACACACAGCCTGTCCCACTCTCAGATACCAGCTCCTCCCTCACTAACACACAGCCTGTCCCACTCTCAGATACCAGCTCCTCCCTCACTAACACACAGCCTGTCCCACTCTCAGATACCAGCTCCTCCCTCACTAACACACAGCCTGTCCCACTCTCAGATACCAGCTCCTCCCTCACTAACACACAGCCTGTCCCACTCTCAGATACCAGCTCCTCCCTCACTAACACACAGCCTGTCCCACTCTCAGATACCAGCTCCTCCCTCACTAACACACAGCCTGTCCCACTCTCAGATACCAGCTCCTCCCTCACTAACACACAGCCTGTCCCACTCTCAGATACCAGCTCCTCCCTCACTAACACACAGCCTGTCCCACTCTCAGATACCAGCTCCTCCCTCACTAACACACAGCCTGTCCCACTCTCAGATACCAGCTCCTCCCTCACTAACACACAGCCTGTCCCACTCTCAGATACCAGCTCCTCCCTCACTAACACACAGCCTGTCCCACTCTCAGATACCAGCTCCTCCCTCACTAACACACAGCCTGTCCCACTCTCAGATACCAGCTCCTCCCTCACTAACACACAGCCTGTCCCACTCTCAGATACCAGCTCCTCCCTCACTAACACACAGCCTGTCCCACTCTCAGATACCAGCTCCTCCCTCACTAACACACAGCCTGTCCCACTCTCAGATACCAGCTCCTCCCTCACTAACACACAGCCTGTCCCACTCTCAGATACCAGCTCCTCCCTCACTAACACACAGCCTGTCCCACTCTCAGATACCAGCTCCTCCCTCACTAACACACAGCCTGTCCCACTCTCAGATACCAGCTCCTCCCTCACTAACACACAGCCTGTCCCACTCTCAGATACCAGCTCCTCCCTCACTAACACACAGCCTGTCCCACTCTCAGATACCAGCTCCTCCCTCACTAACACACAGCCTGTCCCACTCTCAGATACCAGCTCCTCCCTCACTAACACACAGCCTGTCCCACTCTCAGATACCAGCTCCTCCCTCACTAACACACAGCCTGTCCCACTCTCAGATACCAGCTCCTCCCTCACTAACACACAGCCTGTCCCACTCTCAGATACCAGCTCCTCCCTCACTAACACACAGCCTGTCCCACTCTCAGATACCAGCTCCTCCCTCACTAACACACAGCCTGTCCCACTCTCAGATACCAGCTCCTCCCTCACTAACACACAGCCTGTCCCACTCTCAGATACCAGCTCCTCCCTCACTAACACACAGCCTGTCCCACTCTCAGATACCAGCTCCTCCCTCACTAACACACAGCCTGTCCCACTCTCAGATACCAGCTCCTCCCTCACTAACACACAGCCTGTCCCACTCTCAGATACCAGCTCCTCCCTCACTAACACACAGCCTGTCCCACTCTCAGATACCAGCTCCTCCCTCACTAACACACAGCCTGTCCCACTCTCAGATACCAGCTCCTCCCTCACTAACACACAGCCTGTCCCACTCTCAGATACCAGCTCCTCCCTCACTAACACACAGCCTGTCCCACTCTCAGATACCAGCTCCTCCCTCACTAACACACAGCCTGTCCCACTCTCAGATACCAGCTCCTCCCTCACTAACACACAGCCTGTCCCACTCTCAGATACCAGCTCCTCCCTCACTAACACACAGCCTGTCCCACTCTCAGATACCAGCTCCTCCCTCACTAACACACAGCCTGTCCCACTCTCAGATACCAGCTCCTCCCTCACTAACACACAGCCTGTCCCACTCTCAGATACCAGCTCCTCCCTCACTAACACACAGCCTGTCCCACTCTCAGATACCAGCTCCTCCCTCACTAACACACAGCCTGTCCCACTCTCAGATACCAGCTCCTCCCTCACTAACACACAGCCTGTCCCACTCTCAGATACCAGCTCCTCCCTCACTAACACACAGCCTGTCCCACTCTCAGATACCAGCTCCTCCCTCACTAACACACAGCCTGTCCCACTCTCAGATACCAGCTCCTCCCTCACTAACACACAGCCTGTCCCACTCTCAGATACCAGCTCCTCCCTCACTAACACACAGCCTGTCCCACTCTCAGATACCAGCTCCTCCCTCACTAACACACAGCCTGTCCCACTCTCAGATACCAGCTCCTCCCTCACTAACACACAGCCTGTCCCACTCTCAGATACCAGCTCCTCCCTCACTAACACACAGCCTGTCCCACTCTCAGATACCAGCTCCTCCCTCACTAACACACAGCCTGTCCCACTCTCAGATACCAGCTCCTCCCTCACTAACACACAGCCTGTCCCACTCTCAGATACCAGCTCCTCCCTCACTAACACACAGCCTGTCCCACTCTCAGATACCAGCTCCTCCCTCACTAACACACAGCCTGTCCCACTCTCAGATACCAGCTCCTCCCTCACTAACACACAGCCTGTCCCACTCTCAGATACCAGCTCCTCCCTCACTAACACACAGCCTGTCCCACTCTCAGATACCAGCTCCTCCCTCACTAACACACAGCCTGTCCCACTCTCAGATACCAGCTCCTCCCTCACTAACACACAGCCTGTCCCACTCTCAGATACCAGCTCCTCCCTCACTAACACACAGCCTGTCCCACTCTCAGATACCAGCTCCTCCCTCACTAACACACAGCCTGTCCCACTCTCAGATACCAGCTCCTCCCTCACTAACACACAGCCTGTCCCACTCTCAGATACCAGCTCCTCCCTCACTAACACACAGCCTGTCCCACTCTCAGATACCAGCTCCTCCCTCACTAACACACAGCCTGTCCCACTCTCAGATACCAGCTCCTCCCTCACTAACACACAGCCTGTCCCACTCTCAGATACCAGCTCCTCCCTCACTAACACACAGCCTGTCCCACTCTCAGATACCAGCTCCTCCCTCACTAACACACAGCCTGTCCCACTCTCAGATACCAGCTCCTCCCTCACTAACACACAGCCTGTCCCACTCTCAGATACCAGCTCCTCCCTCACTAACACACAGCCTGTCCCACTCTCAGATACCAGCTCCTCCCTCACTAACACACAGCCTGTCCCACTCTCAGATACCAGCTCCTCCCTCACTAACACACAGCCTGTCCCACTCTCAGATACCAGCTCCTCCCTCACTAACACACAGCCTGTCCCACTCTCAGATACCAGCTCCTCCCTCACTAACACACAGCCTGTCCCACTCTCAGATACCAGCTCCTCCCTCACTAACACACAGCCTGTCCCACTCTCAGATACCAGCTCCTCCCTCACTAACACACAGCCTGTCCCACTCTCAGATACCAGCTCCTCCCTCACTAACACACAGCCTGTCCCACTCTCAGATACCAGCTCCTCCCTCACTAACACACAGCCTGTCCCACTCTCAGATACCAGCTCCTCCCTCACTAACACACAGCCTGTCCCACTCTCAGATACCAGCTCCTCCCTCACTAACACACAGCCTGTCCCACTCTCAGATACCAGCTCCTCCCTCACTAACACACAGCCTGTCCCACTCTCAGATACCAGCTCCTCCCTCACTAACACACAGCCTGTCCCACTCTCAGATACCAGCTCCTCCCTCACTAACACACAGCCTGTCCCACTCTCAGATACCAGCTCCTCCCTCACTAACACACAGCCTGTCCCACTCTCAGATACCAGCTCCTCCCTCACTAACACACAGCCTGTCCCACTCTCAGATACCAGCTCCTCCCTCACTAACACACAGCCTGTCCCACTCTCAGATACCAGCTCCTCCCTCACTAACACACAGCCTGTCCCACTCTCAGATACCAGCTCCTCCCTCACTAACACACAGCCTGTCCCACTCTCAGATACCAGCTCCTCCCTCACTAACACACAGCCTGTCCCACTCTCAGATACCAGCTCCTCCCTCACTAACACACAGCCTGTCCCACTCTCAGATACCAGCTCCTCCCTCACTAACACACAGCCTGTCCCACTCTCAGATACCAGCTCCTCCCTCACTAACACACAGCCTGTCCCACTCTCAGATACCAGCTCCTCCCTCACTAACACACAGCCTGTCCCACTCTCAGATACCAGCTCCTCCCTCACTAACACACAGCCTGTCCCACTCTCAGATACCAGCTCCTCCCTCACTAACACACAGCCTGTCCCACTCTCAGATACCAGCTCCTCCCTCACTAACACACAGCCTGTCCCACTCTCAGATACCAGCTCCTCCCTCACTAACACACAGCCTGTCCCACTCTCAGATACCAGCTCCTCCCTCACTAACACACAGCCTGTCCCACTCTCAGATACCAGCTCCTCCCTCACTAACACACAGCCTGTCCCACTCTCAGATACCAGCTCCTCCCTCACTAACACACAGCCTGTCCCACTCTCAGATACCAGCTCCTCCCTCACTAACACACAGCCTGTCCCACTCTCAGATACCAGCTCCTCCCTCACTAACACACAGCCTGTCCCACTCTCAGATACCAGCTCCTCCCTCACTAACACACAGCCTGTCCCACTCTCAGATACCAGCTCCTCCCTCACTAACACACAGCCTGTCCCACTCTCAGATACCAGCTCCTCCCTCACTAACACACAGCCTGTCCCACTCTCAGATACCAGCTCCTCCCTCACTAACACACAGCCTGTCCCACTCTCAGATACCAGCTCCTCCCTCACTAACACACAGCCTGTCCCACTCTCAGATACCAGCTCCTCCCTCACTAACACACAGCCTGTCCCACTCTCAGATACCAGCTCCTCCCTCACTAACACACAGCCTGTCCCACTCTCAGATACCAGCTCCTCCCTCACTAACACACAGCCTGTCCCACTCTCAGATACCAGCTCCTCCCTCACTAACACACAGCCTGTCCCACTCTCAGATACCAGCTCCTCCCTCACTAACACACAGCCTGTCCCACTCTCAGATACCAGCTCCTCCCTCACTAACACACAGCCTGTCCCACTCTCAGATACCAGCTCCTCCCTCACTAACACACAGCCTGTCCCACTCTCAGATACCAGCTCCTCCCTCACTAACACACAGCCTGTCCCACTCTCAGATACCAGCTCCTCCCTCACTAACACACAGCCTGTCCCACTCTCAGATACCAGCTCCTCCCTCACTAACACACAGCCTGTCCCACTCTCAGATACCAGCTCCTCCCTCACTAACACACAGCCTGTCCCACTCTCAGATACCAGCTCCTCCCTCACTAACACACAGCCTGTCCCACTCTCAGATACCAGCTCCTCCCTCACTAACACACAGCCTGTCCCACTCTCAGATACCAGCTCCTCCCTCACTAACACACAGCCTGTCCCACTCTCAGATACCAGCTCCTCCCTCACTAACACACAGCCTGTCCCACTCTCAGATACCAGCTCCTCCCTCACTAACACACAGCCTGTCCCACTCTCAGATACCAGCTCCTCCCTCACTAACACACAGCCTGTCCCACTCTCAGATACCAGCTCCTCCCTCACTAACACACAGCCTGTCCCACTCTCAGATACCAGCTCCTCCCTCACTAACACACAGCCTGTCCCACTCTCAGATACCAGCTCCTCCCTCACTAACACACAGCCTGTCCCACTCTCAGATACCAGCTCCTCCCTCACTAACACACAGCCTGTCCCACTCTCAGATACCAGCTCCTCCCTCACTAACACACAGCCTGTCCCACTCTCAGATACCAGCTCCTCCCTCACTAACACACAGCCTGTCCCACTCTCAGATACCAGCTCCTCCCTCACTAACACACAGCCTGTCCCACTCTCAGATACCAGCTCCTCCCTCACTAACACACAGCCTGTCCCACTCTCAGATACCAGCTCCTCCCTCACTAACACACAGCCTGTCCCACTCTCAGATACCAGCTCCTCCCTCACTAACACACAGCCTGTCCCACTCTCAGATACCAGCTCCTCCCTCACTAACACACAGCCTGTCCCACTCTCAGATACCAGCTCCTCCCTCACTAACACACAGCCTGTCCCACTCTCAGATACCAGCTCCTCCCTCACTAACACACAGCCTGTCCCACTCTCAGATACCAGCTCCTCCCTCACTAACACACAGCCTGTCCCACTCTCAGATACCAGCTCCTCCCTCACTAACACACAGCCTGTCCCACTCTCAGATACCAGCTCCTCCCTCACTAACACACAGCCTGTCCCACTCTCAGATACCAGCTCCTCCCTCACTAACACACAGCCTGTCCCACTCTCAGATACCAGCTCCTCCCTCACTAACACACAGCCTGTCCCACTCTCAGATACCAGCTCCTCCCTCACTAACACACAGCCTGTCCCACTCTCAGATACCAGCTCCTCCCTCACTAACACACAGCCTGTCCCACTCTCAGATACCAGCTCCTCCCTCACTAACACACAGCCTGTCCCACTCTCAGATACCAGCTCCTCCCTCACTAACACACAGCCTGTCCCACTCTCAGATACCAGCTCCTCCCTCACTAACACACAGCCTGTCCCACTCTCAGATACCAGCTCCTCCCTCACTAACACACAGCCTGTCCCACTCTCAGATACCAGCTCCTCCCTCACTAACACACAGCCTGTCCCACTCTCAGATACCAGCTCCTCCCTCACTAACACACAGCCTGTCCCACTCTCAGATACCAGCTCCTCCCTCACTAACACACAGCCTGTCCCACTCTCAGATACCAGCTCCTCCCTCACTAACACACAGCCTGTCCCACTCTCAGATACCAGCTCCTCCCTCACTAACACACAGCCTGTCCCACTCTCAGATACCAGCTCCTCCCTCACTAACACACAGCCTGTCCCACTCTCAGATACCAGCTCCTCCCTCACTAACACACAGCCTGTCCCACTCTCAGATACCAGCTCCTCCCTCACTAACACACAGCCTGTCCCACTCTCAGATACCAGCTCCTCCCTCACTAACACACAGCCTGTCCCACTCTCAGATACCAGCTCCTCCCTCACTAACACACAGCCTGTCCCACTCTCAGATACCAGCTCCTCCCTCACTAACACACAGCCTGTCCCACTCTCAGATACCAGCTCCTCCCTCACTAACACACAGCCTGTCCCACTCTCAGATACCAGCTCCTCCCTCACTAACACACAGCCTGTCCCACTCTCAGATACCAGCTCCTCCCTCACTAACACACAGCCTGTCCCACTCTCAGATACCAGCTCCTCCCTCACTAACACACAGCCTGTCCCACTCTCAGATACCAGCTCCTCCCTCACTAACACACAGCCTGTCCCACTCTCAGATACCAGCTCCTCCCTCACTAACACACAGCCTGTCCCACTCTCAGATACCAGCTCCTCCCTCACTAACACACAGCCTGTCCCACTCTCAGATACCAGCTCCTCCCTCACTAACACACAGCCTGTCCCACTCTCAGATACCAGCTCCTCCCTCACTAACACACAGCCTGTCCCACTCTCAGATACCAGCTCCTCCCTCACTAACACACAGCCTGTCCCACTCTCAGATACCAGCTCCTCCCTCACTAACACACAGCCTGTCCCACTCTCAGATACCAGCTCCTCCCTCACTAACACACAGCCTGTCCCACTCTCAGATACCAGCTCCTCCCTCACTAACACACAGCCTGTCCCACTCTCAGATACCAGCTCCTCCCTCACTAACACACAGCCTGTCCCACTCTCAGATACCAGCTCCTCCCTCACTAACACACAGCCTGTCCCACTCTCAGATACCAGCTCCTCCCTCACTAACACACAGCCTGTCCCACTCTCAGATACCAGCTCCTCCCTCACTAACACACAGCCTGTCCCACTCTCAGATACCAGCTCCTCCCTCACTAACACACAGCCTGTCCCACTCTCAGATACCAGCTCCTCCCTCACTAACACACAGCCTGTCCCACTCTCAGATACCAGCTCCTCCCTCACTAACACACAGCCTGTCCCACTCTCAGATACCAGCTCCTCCCTCACTAACACACAGCCTGTCCCACTCTCAGATACCAGCTCCTCCCTCACTAACACACAGCCTGTCCCACTCTCAGATACCAGCTCCTCCCTCACTAACACACAGCCTGTCCCACTCTCAGATACCAGCTCCTCCCTCACTAACACACAGCCTGTCCCACTCTCAGATACCAGCTCCTCCCTCACTAACACACAGCCTGTCCCACTCTCAGATACCAGCTCCTCCCTCACTAACACACAGCCTGTCCCACTCTCAGATACCAGCTCCTCCCTCACTAACACACAGCCTGTCCCACTCTCAGATACCAGCTCCTCCCTCACTAACACACAGCCTGTCCCACTCTCAGATACCAGCTCCTCCCTCACTAACACACAGCCTGTCCCACTCTCAGATACCAGCTCCTCCCTCACTAACACACAGCCTGTCCCACTCTCAGATACCAGCTCCTCCCTCACTAACACACAGCCTGTCCCACTCTCAGATACCAGCTCCTCCCTCACTAACACACAGCCTGTCCCACTCTCAGATACCAGCTCCTCCCTCACTAACACACAGCCTGTCCCACTCTCAGATACCAGCTCCTCCCTCACTAACACACAGCCTGTCCCACTCTCAGATACCAGCTCCTCCCTCACTAACACACAGCCTGTCCCACTCTCAGATACCAGCTCCTCCCTCACTAACACACAGCCTGTCCCACTCTCAGATACCAGCTCCTCCCTCACTAACACACAGCCTGTCCCACTCTCAGATACCAGCTCCTCCCTCACTAACACACAGCCTGTCCCACTCTCAGATACCAGCTCCTCCCTCACTAACACACAGCCTGTCCCACTCTCAGATACCAGCTCCTCCCTCACTAACACACAGCCTGTCCCACTCTCAGATACCAGCTCCTCCCTCACTAACACACAGCCTGTCCCACTCTCAGATACCAGCTCCTCCCTCACTAACACACAGCCTGTCCCACTCTCAGATACCAGCTCCTCCCTCACTAACACACAGCCTGTCCCACTCTCAGATACCAGCTCCTCCCTCACTAACACACAGCCTGTCCCACTCTCAGATACCAGCTCCTCCCTCACTAACACACAGCCTGTCCCACTCTCAGATACCAGCTCCTCCCTCACTAACACACAGCCTGTCCCACTCTCAGATACCAGCTCCTCCCTCACTAACACACAGCCTGTCCCACTCTCAGATACCAGCTCCTCCCTCACTAACACACAGCCTGTCCCACTCTCAGATACCAGCTCCTCCCTCACTAACACACAGCCTGTCCCACTCTCAGATACCAGCTCCTCCCTCACTAACACACAGCCTGTCCCACTCTCAGATACCAGCTCCTCCCTCACTAACACACAGCCTGTCCCACTCTCAGATACCAGCTCCTCCCTCACTAACACACAGCCTGTCCCACTCTCAGATACCAGCTCCTCCCTCACTAACACACAGCCTGTCCCACTCTCAGATACCAGCTCCTCCCTCACTAACACACAGCCTGTCCCACTCTCAGATACCAGCTCCTCCCTCACTAACACACAGCCTGTCCCACTCTCAGATACCAGCTCCTCCCTCACTAACACACAGCCTGTCCCACTCTCAGATACCAGCTCCTCCCTCACTAACACACAGCCTGTCCCACTCTCAGATACCAGCTCCTCCCTCACTAACACACAGCCTGTCCCACTCTCAGATACCAGCTCCTCCCTCACTAACACACAGCCTGTCCCACTCTCAGATACCAGCTCCTCCCTCACTAACACACAGCCTGTCCCACTCTCAGATACCAGCTCCTCCCTCACTAACACACAGCCTGTCCCACTCTCAGATACCAGCTCCTCCCTCACTAACACACAGCCTGTCCCACTCTCAGATACCAGCTCCTCCCTCACTAACACACAGCCTGTCCCACTCTCAGATACCAGCTCCTCCCTCACTAACACACAGCCTGTCCCACTCTCAGATACCAGCTCCTCCCTCACTAACACACAGCCTGTCCCACTCTCAGATACCAGCTCCTCCCTCACTAACACACAGCCTGTCCCACTCTCAGATACCAGCTCCTCCCTCACTAACACACAGCCTGTCCCACTCTCAGATACCAGCTCCTCCCTCACTAACACACAGCCTGTCCCACTCTCAGATACCAGCTCCTCCCTCACTAACACACAGCCTGTCCCACTCTCAGATACCAGCTCCTCCCTCACTAACACACAGCCTGTCCCACTCTCAGATACCAGCTCCTCCCTCACTAACACACAGCCTGTCCCACTCTCAGATACCAGCTCCTCCCTCACTAACACACAGCCTGTCCCACTCTCAGATACCAGCTCCTCCCTCACTAACACACAGCCTGTCCCACTCTCAGATACCAGCTCCTCCCTCACTAACACACAGCCTGTCCCACTCTCAGATACCAGCTCCTCCCTCACTAACACACAGCCTGTCCCACTCTCAGATACCAGCTCCTCCCTCACTAACACACAGCCTGTCCCACTCTCAGATACCAGCTCCTCCCTCACTAACACACAGCCTGTCCCACTCTCAGATACCAGCTCCTCCCTCACTAACACACAGCCTGTCCCACTCTCAGATACCAGCTCCTCCCTCACTAACACACAGCCTGTCCCACTCTCAGATACCAGCTCCTCCCTCACTAACACACAGCCTGTCCCACTCTCAGATACCAGCTCCTCCCTCACTAACACACAGCCTGTCCCACTCTCAGATACCAGCTCCTCCCTCACTAACACACAGCCTGTCCCACTCTCAGATACCAGCTCCTCCCTCACTAACACACAGCCTGTCCCACTCTCAGATACCAGCTCCTCCCTCACTAACACACAGCCTGTCCCACTCTCAGATACCAGCTCCTCCCTCACTAACACACAGCCTGTCCCACTCTCAGATACCAGCTCCTCCCTCACTAACACACAGCCTGTCCCACTCTCAGATACCAGCTCCTCCCTCACTAACACACAGCCTGTCCCACTCTCAGATACCAGCTCCTCCCTCACTAACACACAGCCTGTCCCACTCTCAGATACCAGCTCCTCCCTCACTAACACACAGCCTGTCCCACTCTCAGATACCAGCTCCTCCCTCACTAACACACAGCCTGTCCACTCTCAGATACCAGCTCCTCCCTCACTAACACACAGCCTGTCCCACTCTCAGATACCAGCTCCTCCCTCACTAACACACAGCCTGTCCCACTCTCAGATACCAGCTCCTCCCTCACTAACACACAGCCTGTCCCACTCTCAGATACCAGCTCCTCCCTCACTAACACACAGCCTGTCCCACTCTCAGATACCAGCTCCTCCCTCACTAACACACAGCCTGTCCCACTCTCAGATACCAGCTCCTCCCTCACTAACACACAGCCTGTCCCACTCTCAGATACCAGCTCCTCCCTCACTAACACACAGCCTGTCCCACTCTCAGATACCAGCTCCTCCCTCACTAACACACAGCCTGTCCCACTCTCAGATACCAGCTCCTCCCTCACTAACACACAGCCTGTCCCACTCTCAGATACCAGCTCCTCCCTCACTAACACACAGCCTGTCCCACTCTCAGATACCAGCTCCTCCCTCACTAACACACAGCCTGTCCCACTCTCAGATACCAGCTCCTCCCTCACTAACACACAGCCTGTCCCACTCTCAGATACCAGCTCCTCCCTCACTAACACACAGCCTGTCCCACTCTCAGATACCAGCTCCTCCCTCACTAACACACAGCCTGTCCCACTCTCAGATACCAGCTCCTCCCTCACTAACACACAGCCTGTCCCACTCTCAGATACCAGCTCCTCCCTCACTAACACACAGCCTGTCCCACTCTCAGATACCAGCTCCTCCCTCACTAACACACAGCCTGTCCCACTCTCAGATACCAGCTCCTCCCTCACTAACACACAGCCTGTCCCACTCTCAGATACCAGCTCCTCCCTCACTAACACACAGCCTGTCCCACTCTCAGATACCAGCTCCTCCCTCACTAACACACAGCCTGTCCCACTCTCAGATACCAGCTCCTCCCTCACTAACACACAGCCTGTCCCACTCTCAGATACCAGCTCCTCCCTCACTAACACACAGCCTGTCCCACTCTCAGATACCAGCTCCTCCCTCACTAACACACAGCCTGTCCCACTCTCAGATACCAGCTCCTCCCTCACTAACACACAGCCTGTCCCACTCTCAGATACCAGCTCCTCCCTCACTAACACACAGCCTGTCCCACTCTCAGATACCAGCTCCTCCCTCACTAACACACAGCCTGTCCCACTCTCAGATACCAGCTCCTCCCTCACTAACACACAGCCTGTCCCACTCTCAGATACCAGCTCCTCCCTCACTAACACACAGCCTGTCCCACTCTCAGATACCAGCTCCTCCCTCACTAACACACAGCCTGTCCCACTCTCAGATACCAGCTCCTCCCTCACTAACACACAGCCTGTCCCACTCTCAGATACCAGCTCCTCCCTCACTAACACACAGCCTGTCCCACTCTCAGATACCAGCTCCTCCCTCACTAACACACAGCCTGTCCCACTCTCAGATACCAGCTCCTCCCTCACTAACACACAGCCTGTCCCACTCTCAGATACCAGCTCCTCCCTCACTAACACACAGCCTGTCCCACTCTCAGATACCAGCTCCTCCCTCACTAACACACAGCCTGTCCCACTCTCAGATACCAGCTCCTCCCTCACTAACACACAGCCTGTCCCACTCTCAGATACCAGCTCCTCCCTCACTAACACACAGCCTGTCCCACTCTCAGATACCAGCTCCTCCCTCACTAACACACAGCCTGTCCCACTCTCAGATACCAGCTCCTCCCTCACTAACACACAGCCTGTCCCACTCTCAGATACCAGCTCCTCCCTCACTAACACACAGCCTGTCCCACTCTCAGATACCAGCTCCTCCCTCACTAACACACAGCCTGTCCCACTCTCAGATACCAGCTCCTCCCTCACTAACACACAGCCTGTCCCACTCTCAGATACCAGCTCCTCCCTCACTAACACACAGCCTGTCCCACTCTCAGATACCAGCTCCTCCCTCACTAACACACAGCCTGTCCCACTCTCAGATACCAGCTCCTCCCTCACTAACACACAGCCTGTCCCACTCTCAGATACCAGCTCCTCCCTCACTAACACACAGCCTGTCCCACTCTCAGATACCAGCTCCTCCCTCACTAACACACAGCCTGTCCCACTCTCAGATACCAGCTCCTCCCTCACTAACACACAGCCTGTCCCACTCTCAGATACCAGCTCCTCCCTCACTAACACACAGCCTGTCCCACTCTCAGATACCAGCTCCTCCCTCACTAACACACAGCCTGTCCCACTCTCAGATACCAGCTCCTCCCTCACTAACACACAGCCTGTCCCACTCTCAGATACCAGCTCCTCCCTCACTAACACACAGCCTGTCCCACTCTCAGATACCAGCTCCTCCCTCACTAACACACAGCCTGTCCCACTCTCAGATACCAGCTCCTCCCTCACTAACACACAGCCTGTCCCACTCTCAGATACCAGCTCCTCCCTCACTAACACACAGCCTGTCCCACTCTCAGATACCAGCTCCTCCCTCACTAACACACAGCCTGTCCCACTCTCAGATACCAGCTCCTCCCTCACTAACACACAGCCTGTCCCACTCTCAGATACCAGCTCCTCCCTCACTAACACACAGCCTGTCCCACTCTCAGATACCAGCTCCTCCCTCACTAACACACAGCCTGTCCCACTCTCAGATACCAGCTCCTCCCTCACTAACACAGCCTGTCCCACTCTCAGATACCAGCTCCTCCCTCACTAACACACAGCCTGTCCCACTCTCAGATACCAGCTCCTCCCTCACTAACACACAGCCTGTCCCACTCTCAGATACCAGCTCCTCCCTCACTAACACACAGCCTGTCCCACTCTCAGATACCAGCTCCTCCCTCACTAACACACAGCCTGTCCCACTCTCAGATACCAGCTCCTCCCTCACTAACACACAGCCTGTCCCACTCTCAGATACCAGCTCCTCCCTCACTAACACACAGCCTGTCCCACTCTCAGATACCAGCTCCTCCCTCACTAACACACAGCCTGTCCCACTCTCAGATACCAGCTCCTCCCTCACTAACACACAGCCTGTCCCACTCTCAGATACCAGCTCCTCCCTCACTAACACACAGCCTGTCCCACTCTCAGATACCAGCTCCTCCCTCACTAACACACAGCCTGTCCCACTCTCAGATACCAGCTCCTCCCTCACTAACACACAGCCTGTCCCACTCTCAGATACCAGCTCCTCCCTCACTAACACACAGCCTGTCCCACTCTCAGATACCAGCTCCTCCCTCACTAACACACAGCCTGTCCCACTCTCAGATACCAGCTCCTCCCTCACTAACACACAGCCTGTCCCACTCTCAGATACCAGCTCCTCCCTCACTAACACACAGCCTGTCCCACTCTCAGATACCAGCTCCTCCCTCACTAACACACAGCCTGTCCCACTCTCAGATACCAGCTCCTCCCTCACTAACACACAGCCTGTCCCACTCTCAGATACCAGCTCCTCCCTCACTAACACACAGCCTGTCCCACTCTCAGATACCAGCTCCTCCCTCACTAACACACAGCCTGTCCCACTCTCAGATACCAGCTCCTCCCTCACTAACACACAGCCTGTCCCACTCTCAGATACCAGCTCCTCCCTCACTAACACACAGCCTGTCCCACTCTCAGATACCAGCTCCTCCCTCACTAACACACAGCCTGTCCCACTCTCAGATACCAGCTCCTCCCTCACTAACACACAGCCTGTCCCACTCTCAGATACCAGCTCCTCCCTCACTAACACACAGCCTGTCCCACTCTCAGATACCAGCTCCTCCCTCACTAACACACAGCCTGTCCCACTCTCAGATACCAGCTCCTCCCTCACTAACACACAGCCTGTCCCACTCTCAGATACCAGCTCCTCCCTCACTAACACACAGCCTGTCCCACTCTCAGATACCAGCTCCTCCCTCACTAACACACAGCCTGTCCCACTCTCAGATACCAGCTCCTCCCTCACTAACACACAGCCTGTCCCACTCTCAGATACCAGCTCCTCCCTCACTAACACACAGCCTGTCCCACTCTCAGATACCAGCTCCTCCCTCACTAACACACAGCCTGTCCCACTCTCAGATACCAGCTCCTCCCTCACTAACACACAGCCTGTCCCACTCTCAGATACCAGCTCCTCCCTCACTAACACACAGCCTGTCCCACTCTCAGATACCAGCTCCTCCCTCACTAACACACAGCCTGTCCCACTCTCAGATACCAGCTCCTCCCTCACTAACACACAGCCTGTCCCACTCTCAGATACCAGCTCCTCCCTCACTAACACACAGCCTGTCCCACTCTCAGATACCAGCTCCTCCCTCACTAACACACAGCCTGTCCCACTCTCAGATACCAGCTCCTCCCTCACTAACACACAGCCTGTCCCACTCTCAGATACCAGCTCCTCCCTCACTAACACACAGCCTGTCCCACTCTCAGATACCAGCTCCTCCCTCACTAACACACAGCCTGTCCCACTCTCAGATACCAGCTCCTCCCTCACTAACACACAGCCTGTCCCACTCTCAGATACCAGCTCCTCCCTCACTAACACACAGCCTGTCCCACTCTCAGATACCAGCTCCTCCCTCACTAACACACAGCCTGTCCCACTCTCAGATACCAGCTCCTCCCTCACTAACACACAGCCTGTCCCACTCTCAGATACCAGCTCCTCCCTCACTAACACACAGCCTGTCCCACTCTCAGATACCAGCTCCTCCCTCACTAACACACAGCCTGTCCCACTCTCAGATACCAGCTCCTCCCTCACTAACACACAGCCTGTCCCACTCTCAGATACCAGCTCCTCCCTCACTAACACACAGCCTGTCCCACTCTCAGATACCAGCTCCTCCCTCACTAACACACAGCCTGTCCCACTCTCAGATACCAGCTCCTCCCTCACTAACACACAGCCTGTCCCACTCTCAGATACCAGCTCCTCCCTCACTAACACACAGCCTGTCCCACTCTCAGATACCAGCTCCTCCCTCACTAACACACAGCCTGTCCCACTCTCAGATACCAGCTCCTCCCTCACTAACACACAGCCTGTCCCACTCTCAGATACCAGCTCCTCCCTCACTAACACACAGCCTGTCCCACTCTCAGATACCAGCTCCTCCCTCACTAACACACAGCCTGTCCCACTCTCAGATACCAGCTCCTCCCTCACTAACACACAGCCTGTCCCAATCTCAGATACCAGCTCCTCCCTCACTAACACACAGCCTGTCCCACTCTCAGATACCAGCTCCTCCCTCACTAACACACAGCCTGTCCCACTCTCAGATACCAGCTCCTCCCTCACTAACACACAGCCTGTCCCACTCTCAGATACCAGCTCCTCCCTCACTAACACACAGCCTGTCCCACTCTCAGTTACCAGCTCCTCCCTCACTAACACACAGCCTGTCCCACTCTCAGATACCAGCTCCTCCCTCACTAACACACAGCCTGTCCCACTCTCAGATACCAGCTCCTCCCTCACTAACACACAGCCTGTCCCACTCTCAGATACCAGCTCCTCCCTCACTAACACACAGCCTGTCCCACTCTCAGATACCAGCTCCTCCCTCACTAACACACAGCCTGTCCCACTCTCAGATACCAGCTCCTCCCTCACTAACACACAGCCTGTCCCACTCTCAGATACCAGCTCCTCCCTCACTAACACACAGCCTGTCCCACTCTCAGATACCAGCTCCTCCCTCACTAACACACAGCCTGTCCCACTCTCAGATACCAGCTCCTCCCTCACTAACACACAGCCTTTCCCACTCTCAGATACCAGCTCCTCCCTCACTAACACACAGCCTGTCCCACTCTCAGATACCAGCTCCTCCCTCACTAACACACAGCCTGTCCCACTCTCAGATACCAGCTCCTCCCTCACTAACACACAGCCTGTCCCACTCTCAGATACCAGCTCCTCCCTCACTAACACACAGCCTGTCCCACTCTCAGATACCAGCTCCTCCCTCACTAACACACAGCCTGTCCCACTCTCAGATACCAGCTCCTCCCTCACTAACACACAGCCTGTCCCACTCTCAGATACCAGCTCCTCCCTCACTAACACACAGCCTGTCCCACTCTCAGATACCAGCTCCTCCCTCACTAACACACAGCCTGTCCCACTCTCAGATACCAGCTCCTCCCTCACTAACACACAGCCTGTCCCACTCTCAGATACCAGCTCCTCCCTCACTAACACACAGCCTGTCCCACTCAGATACCAGCTCCTCCCTCACTAACACACAGCCTGTCCCACTCTCAGATACCAGCTCCTCCCTCACTAACACACAGCCTGTCCCACTCTCAGATACCAGCTCCTCCCTCACTAACACACAGCCTGTCCCACTCTCAGATACCAGCTCCTCCCTCACTAACACACAGCCTGTCCCACTGAGATACCAGCTCCTCCCTCACTAACACACAGCCTGTCCCACTGAGATACCAGCTCCTCCCTCACTAACACACAGCCTGTCCCACTCTCAGATACCAGCTTCTCGCTCACTAACACACAGCCAGTCTCATTCTCAGATACCAGCTCCTCCCTCACTAACACACAGCCTGTCCCACTCTCAGATACCAGCTCCACCCTCACTAACAAACAGCCTGTCCCACTCTCAGATACCAGCTCCTCCCTCACTAACACACAGCCTGTCCCACTCTCAGATACCAGCTCCTCCCTCACTAACACACAGCCTGTCCCACTCTCAGATACCAGCTCCTCCCTCACTAACACACAGCCTGTCCCACTCTCAGATACCAGCTCCTCCCTCACTAACACACAGCCTGTCCCACGCTCAGATACCAGCTCCTACCTTACAAACACACATCCTGTCCCACTCTCAGATACCAGCTCCTCCCTCACTAACACACAGCCTGTCCAACACTCAGATACCAGCTCCTCCCTCACTAACACACAGCCTGTCCCACTCTCAGATACCAGCTCCTCCCTCACTAACACACAGCCTGTCCCACTCTCAGATACCAGCTCCTCCCTCACTAACACACAGCCTGTCCCACTCTCAGATACCAGCTCCTCCCTCTCTAACACACTGCCTGTCCCACTCTCAGATACCAGCTCCTCCCTCACTAACACACAGCCTGTCCCACTCTCAGATACCAGCTCCTCCCTCACTAACACACAGCCTGTCCCACTCTCAGATACCAGCTCCTCCCTCACTAACACACAGCCTGTCCCACTCTCAGATACCAGCTCCTCCCTCACTAACACACAGCCTGTCCCACTCTCAGATACCAGCTCCTCCCTCACTAACACACAGCCTGTCCCACTCTCAGATACCAGCTCCTCCCTCACTAACACACAGCCTGTCCCACTCTCAGATACCAGCTCCTCCCTCACTAACACAGCCTGTCCCACTCTCAGATACCAGCTCCTCCCTCACTAACACACAGCCTGTCCCACTCTCAGATACCAGCTCCTCCCTCACTAACACACAGCCTGTCCCACTCTCAGATACCAGCTCCTCCCTCACTAACACACAGCCTGTCCCACTCTCAGATACCAGCTCCTCCCTCACTAACACACAGCCTGTCCCACTCTCAGATACCAGCTCCTCCCTCACTAACACACAGCCTGTCCCACTCTCAGATACCAGCTCCTCCCTCACTAACACACAGCCTGTCCCACTCTCAGATACCAGCTCCTCCCTCACTAACACACAGCCTGTCCCACTCTCAGATACCAGCTCCTCCCTCACTAACACACAGCCTGTCCCACTCTCAGATACCAGCTCCTCCCTCACTAACACACAGCCTGTCCCACTCTCAGATACCAGCTCCTCCCTCACTAACACACAGCCTGTCCCACTCTCAGATACCAGCTCCTCCCTCACTAACACACAGCCTGTCCCACTCTCAGATACCAGCTCCTCCCTCACTAACACACAGCCTGTCCCACTCTCAGATACCAGCTCCTCCCTCACTAACACACAGCCTGTCCCACTCTCAGATACCAGCTCCTCCCTCACTAACACACAGCCTGTCCCACTCTCAGATACCAGCTCTCCCTCACTAACACACAGCCTGTCCCACTCTCAGATACCAGCTCCTCCCTCACTAACACACAGCCTGTCCCACTCTCAGATACCAGCTCCTCCCTCACTAACACACAGCCTGTCCCACTCTCAGATACCAGCTCCTCCCTCACTAACACACAGCCTGTCCCACTCTCAGATACCAGCTCCTCCCTCACTAACACACAGCCTGTCCCACTCTCAGATACCAGCTCCTCCCTCACTAACACACAGCCTGTCCCACTCTCAGATACCAGCTCCTCCCTCACTAACACACAGCCTGTCCCACTCTCAGATACCAGCTCCTCCCTCACTAACACACAGCCTGTCCTCTCTCAGATACCAGCTCCTCCCTCACTAACACACAGCCTGTCCCACTCTCAGATACCAGCTCCTCCCTCACTAACACACAGCCTGTCCCACTCTCAGATCCAGCTCCTCCCTCACTAACACACAGCCTGTCCCACTCTCAGATACCAGCTCCTCCCTCACTAACACACAGCCTGTCCCAATCTTAGATACCAGCTGCTCCCTCACTAACACACAGCCTGTCCCACTCTCAGATACCAGCTCCTCCCTCACTAACACACAGCCTGTCCCACTCTCAGATACCAGCTCCTCCCTCACTAACACACAGCCTGTCCCACTCTCAGATACCAGCTCCTCCCTCACTAACACACAGCCTGTCCCACTCTCAGATACCAGCTCCTCCCTCACTAACACACAGCCTGTCCCACTCTCAGATACCAGCTCCTCCCTCACTAACACACAGCCTGTCCCACTCTCAGATACCAGCTCCTCCCTCACTAACACACAGCCTGTCCCACTCTCAGATACCAGCTCCTCCCTCACTAACACACAGCCTGTCCCACTCTCAGATACCAGCTCCTCCCTCACTAACACACAGCCTGTCCCACTCTCAGATACCAGCTCCTCCCTCACTAACACACAGCCTGTCCCACTCTCAGATACCAGCTCCTCCCTCACTAACACACAGCCTGTCCCACTCTCAGATACCAGCTCCTCCCTCACTAACACACAGCCTGTCCCACTCTCAGATACCAGCTCCTCCCTCACTAACACACAGCCTGTCCCACTCTCAGATACCAGCTCCTCCCTCACTAACACACAGCCTGTCCCACTCTCAGATACCAGCTCCTCCCTCACTAACACACAGCCTGTCCCACTCTCAGATACCAGCTCCTCCCTCACTAACACACAGCCTGTCCCACTCTCAGATACCAGCTCCTCCCTCACTAACACACAGCCTGTCCCACTCTCAGATACCAGCTCCTCCCTCACTAACACACAGCCTGTCCCACTCTCAGATACCAGCTCCTCCCTCACTAACACACAGCCTGTCCCACTCTCAGATACCAGCTCCTCCCTCACTAACACACAGCCTGTCCCACTCTCAGATACCAGCTCCTCCCTCACTAACACACAGCCTGTCCCACTCTCAGATACCAGCTCCTCCCTCACTAACACACAGCCTGTCCCACTCTCAGATACCAGCTCCTCCCTCACTAACACACAGCCTGTCCCACTCTCAGATACCAGCTCCTCCCTCACTAACACACAGCCTGTCCCACTCTCAGATACCAGCTCCTCCCTCACTAACACACAGCCTGTCCCACTCTCAGATACCAGCTCCTCCCTCACTAACACACAGCCTGTCCCACTCTCAGATACCAGCTCCTCCCTCACTAACACACAGCCTGTCCCACTCTCAGATACCAGCTCCTCCCTCACTAACACACAGCCTGTCCCACTCTCAGATACCAGCTCCTCCCTCACTAACACACAGCCTGTCCCACTCTCAGATACCAGCTCCTCCCTCACTAACACACAGCCTGTCCCACTCTCAGATACCAGCTCCTCCCTCACTAACACACAGCCTGTCCCACTCTCAGATACCAGCTCCTCCATTACTCACACACTATGGTGTAAGTTTATCAGTTGGGCCGAGAAACCTGGCCCTCTTGTTACAAAATTGAGATGGTTTAAGTTAATTATGTTGGTATTTGTGTGTACTACAAATGAGTTTTATCTTAAAGTTTTAGTTTTAGTTGTATTTCTGTATCTGCGTGCTAAGAATGGTCCAATTGAGTTTTCGTTTCACTTTATAAAGCTGCTTGCATTTCTAATGACGGTTTACGACTTAAGAAGTTAAACAAGCACAAGAGTAGAAAAAGTGCTGTTGCCTAGCAACAGGGGGCCAGATAGGCAGGTCTCTCCAACAGGCAGACACACATAGAAACAGCAGTTTTTGATTTGGAAGCTGTTTGGTTCAGTTTTTTATTGAAAGTTGCTTCCAGGTACAACTAGAACAAAGGGGGCAGATAGCCAGCCCCAAGCTCAAGAAAAGACTCCAAAATCCAGCAGAACAGGGGCAAGTCCAAAGGAGACCCTTCAGGTCCAGGGACGGGCAGGAACCTCGAAAATGTCTTGTAAATGAAGTTAAGAGTGAAGGGCAGAGGGAAAGGTTCCAAGCTTCAGATTTAAAGAGACAAAAGCTACAGGAAGCAGATTTAAAGCGAGGACGGCTTACAAGAGGCAAGAAGGTCCAAAGTGATGACTGAAGGTCTGTCACTCTTTGCTATGGGCATGTGAAGCAGTTGATGGCTGAGTCAGCGAGACAGAGTGCGTGTGGAAGATAGCTGGAACGCATGTAGTCACCCAGGGAAGAGGAGCGTCAGAAGGAAAGTTCAAAACCCTGGAGATGAACCCATGTGGGAGGCGTCTGAGAGTAAGTGTTGGTTTGGGAGAAGATTCCAAAGCAAGGTCTTGGAGAGTGGAGATTGGAAATCCTCTTGTGAAGGACAGAATGCTTTGAGACCAGTTGGCTCCGTATGACAAGCGTCTGGGGGAGTTGGGGAGATCCACAGCGTTTGCTTGAGGTGGCATCTGTCATCTGGTTTCAGAGTTTCGTCCGTCTGACCACAGGGCACCTATTGGTACATGTGCTGTGTACTTACTGTGGACATTAGAGTATAAAATAGCTTTTGTAACTTGTGCTATCCTTAAAAGTCTATATATATTTGTAAAGGTATAACTGTGGGTGAAGGAGTATTGTGGGATGGTTCGTCTTTTCTTGTTCAATAAATGTTTTATTCTTTTGTTAAAAGTTCATCAGCTGACTCCTGTGACTATTCAGTAGCCCCTCTCCACGTATCTAAACAAACAAATTAAAATGTAGGATCTATCAAGCTGGGTTCAGCCTTGTCCAGGGGCAACCTCAACTGGAGATCATAACACTCTACTGTGATTTCGAGGTAAATCTGATGTTCTAGTAAAGTGCAATGCATTATTTCCCAGCTTCACAAGAGTGGTACATCAACCGATGATTTGGCTAACAATCAAATACATGCTGAAATCACACATTAAAGCTGGCCACTTATCGTAAACAAGTCAATTGCTCTCACTGATCCGAAGATTTCAAAACAGTACAACACAAACTCAATCAAGGCAGATCAACACATACAATATGGCCTCAAAGAGTGTGAGACTGGTGCTAAAAATGAAAGAGTGTACTAAATTCACACATTGTCTTGGGCATTTAGATTCAAGTCAAGCTCAGACTGATAGGAGTTATTCTACTATCTGTATGGAATCAGTGAAGAAACAGTGAGCGTATTTCTATAGCACAAACAATTTACAATTCAGCATACGTGATTTGGCAATGAGGACAACATCTGTGAGAAGCTTGAGAAACTTGTATTAGTGCAATAGTGCTTACACTTGGTATAAAGAAAACAACTTGCATTTATAAAGCACCTTTCACAAGCGCAGGCACTTTATTGCCAACAAAGTATCTTTGAAATGCAGTCACTATTGTAGGAAATACTACAGTGAATGTGCGCACAGCAAGCAATAATGACCTAAACCTGTTTTTCTGTGATGTTGATTGAGGGATGAAGATTGGCCAGGGTACCAAGGATTACTACCCTGCTCTTCTTTGAAATAGTGGCATGGAATGTTTTAAGTCTGCCTGAGGTGGGGGGCATCATATGAAAGAGGGCACCTTGAACAGTGCAACATTCCTTCAGTACTGCACTGGGTGTCTTACTTGATTTTGTGCTCAAGTCCAGGAGGGGGACTTGAACCTTTGCCTTCAGAGCCACAGCTGACGATCCCAACCTGGAAATATATCGTTGTTCCTTCACTGTGGCTCGGTCAAAAATCTGGAACTCCCCTTCCAAATGTGCACCTTCACCACATAAACTGCAGCTGTTTACCAAGGCAGCTCACCACCATCTTCTCAAGGGCAGTTATGGATGGGCAATAAATGCTGGCATTGCCAGTGTACCCACATCTGTGAATGAATTTTCCCCATATCTCTGTGTAACTGCAGGTTTATACAGAAAAGATATGACTGCCACTTGCAGCTGCAACACAGACATGATGTACATTATAAATATGAGCAGTTGATTCATGATAAAACATTCAGTTTCGTTACCTAATCAACTGGAGCACGAATATAGCTGTCAGGGAGTAAGGTACGTTAATAAGGAGAGCGAGTTTCCATTGAGGTGTTCTAATCAAATGGTTTTTACTGTAATGGGTAAAAAAGGAATCATGTTGAAAGATGAAATTTGCATAAGAAAAGTGTACAAGAAGGTTAAGCTAACACTTAGCTTCAGGAAACAATGCCCAGAAATGTCAGGTACCTTCTCAGCATGGCATGCATCATTTCATTCTTGCCTTTTGGGTTTATGTGAAAAGTGGGTGGACTACATGAATCTGTGTTCCATACAACATAACATCTTATACTGTCGCCGTTTTGTGCAGTTGCGTTAGTTTTGCTTCATGAATAGTACTCAGTTGAACAAGAGATGCATGCTGTTTACGTTATTGTTCCTGATGCATCAGATTTTCCCAAAACCCTGAATTCTCTGCAATCAAAATGAGCTGCATCAGTTAGGCGCAGGATATAAAATGAGGGTAATCATTTTGTTGCCCCCTTCAGTAGAATGGCCTGACAATGCACACTATCTGAGCTCATGATTGATAACAACAAGTAAGTAGCTGGAATTGTCAACAGAAATGTGCTCTGCAAGGAGTCTCCTTTAGGATAAGGAGAACGAAGGAAAGACCATTGGAAAAGCCGGATGGGGAGAAAAGAAAAATACTCAATTTAATTTACCTAAATGTTGTTTCAAAACAGTTTCTCACCTTTTTCAATATTTCTCAAAAGTATTCTTTTCTTTGGAACTTCAGTTTTAATAGCTTTTTTTGAAATTAAAGAATTTTCATTTTAAGTAGGAAGATTTGTGCTGTTTGGAGCCATTTGAATTTTGCGGCATGTTATACCATTTTTTGTTAAATGTTTTCCTCTAACTTTCTTTACATATCGTGGAAGACACCATGAACTACCTGCTATTTAGTCTAATTAATGGAACCAGTCCTGAAATAGTTGATGGCAACTGTCCCCTTAATGACACTTGCCAAAATAAAAGACCGCACGTAAAACATTCATATATTTTAAACTTGTGATCATGTTTTATTCAGAAGTTATTTGCTGGATCTACATAGACTTGGGTATCTACAGTAGGTTAAAAAAAGATGTGGGCCTCTTTATTTCAAATGTTCATCTCCTATTCCTAACTCTCATAACTGCTTTTGTATGACTGGTTTCAGCTAAATATGCTTTGGGTACATTTTAAGTTTGTCAGGCTATCTGAAGATCACCTTTCATGTTTCACAAAAGACCATTCAAAATTAACAGTGGAAATTTCAACTAGGAAATTAATATGACTTTTTAAAAACTGAGGAGTCCACATAATTGTCATGTTTTCAAACAGACTAAACAAACCGAACGGGACTTTGGCAAGTCCATATTTGTAGAGTCATCCCACCCAAATCATTACTGACAAACTAGAAAGCTGAGGTCACCGGGAGTGCTTTTATGTTGAAGGTAAATATGGATGATGTGGTGTGCATGGAATTCCCAAAGGCGTTTGATAAAGGGCCATATGAGAGGCTTCTCAGCAGGTTAGAGCCCATTGTTAGCATGGATATGATGCTGGCTGAGTGACAGGATACAGAGGGTAGTGGTGAACAGTTGTTTTGAAACTAGTGAAAGGTATATAGTGGGGTTGCCCAGGGGTTGGTATTAGGCCCAATGTTTTTCTTGATATATAAGAACAGATTTGGCTATCCAGGGCACAACTTTGGAATTTGCAGATGACAGTAACTTTGGAGGTATTGTGAACTATGAGGATCATAGTGATAGATTGACAACACAGGTAGATTTATGGAAAGAACCTACACATGGCAGGTAAAATTTAATACAGAGAAGTGTGAAGTTGTAGATTTTGATAGAAATAAAGACAAAGGCAATGTAAAACAAAGGGTGCAATTCTAGAGGTGGTGCATGAACCCAGGTATTTATATATAGGCGTAAATCATTGAAGATGACAGGGCAGTTTTAGAAAGTGGTCAAAAAGGCATGTGGGACCTGGGCATTATAAATTAAGGCATTGAATATGAAGGAAGGAGGTTATGATGAACCTTTATAAAACAGTGCTTCACCCTTAATTGGAAAAGTGCGCAGAAAAGATTTAAGAAAATACGATCCAACGATGAAGGACTTCAGTTAAGTAGCTGAATGGGAGAAGCAGCTCAACCTCAATTACTGACTCTCCAATAGTGCAGCACAGCCTCAATTACTGACACTCCAATAGTGCAGCACACCCTCAATTACTGACACTCCAATAGTGCAGCACACCCTCAATTACTGACACTCCAATAGTGCAGCACAGCCTCAATTACTGACACTCCAATAGTGCAGCACACCCTCAATTACTGACACTCCAATAGTGCAGCACACCCTCAATTACTGACACTCCAATAGTGCAGCACAACCTCAATTACTGACACTCCAACAGTGCAGCACACCCTCAATTACTGACACTACAATAGTGGAGCACAAATAAATTACTGACACTCCAATAGTGCAGAACACCCTCAATTACTGACAGTCCAAAAGTGATGCACACCCTCACTTACTGAAAAACCAATAGTGCAGCACTCCCTCAATTACTGAGACTCCAACAGTGCAGCAAACCCTCAATTACTGACACTTCAATAGTGCAGCACACCCTCAAATACTGAGACTCCAACAGCGCAGCAAAACATCAATTACTTACACTTCAATAGTGCAGCACACCCACAATTACTGACACTCCAATAGTGCAGCACACCCTCAATTACTGACACTCCAACAGTGCAGCACACCTTCAATTACTGATACACCAACATTGCAGCACACCCTCAATTACTGACACTCCAACAGTGCAGCACATCCTCAATTAGTGACACACAAATTGTGCAGCTCACCCTCAATTACTGACACTCCAATGGTGCAGCACACCCGCAATTACTGACACTCCAATATTGCAGCACACCCTCAATTACTGACACACCAATAGTGCAACACACCCTCAATTAATGACACTCCAATAGTGCAGCACACCATCAATTACTGACACTCCAACAGTGCAGGACACCCTCAATTACTGACACTCCAACAGTGCAGCACACCCTCAATTACTGACACTCCAACAGTGCAGCACACCCTCAATTACTGACACTCCAACAGTGCAGCACACCATCAATTAATGACACACCAATGGTGCAGCACACACTCAATTACTGACACTCCAATGGTGCAGCACACCCTCAATTACTGACACTCCAATAGTGCAGCACAACATCAATTACTGACACTCCAATGGTGCAGAACACACACAATTACTGACACTCCATAAGTGCAGCATACCATCAATTACTGACACTCCAATAGTGCAGCGCACCCTCAATTACTGACACTCCAACAGTGCAGCACACCATCAATTACTGACATTCCAATGGTGCAGCACACCCTCAATTACTGACACTCCAGTGGTGCAGCACACCCTCAATTACTGACACTCAAATAGTGCAAAACACCCTCAATTACTGACACTCCAATGGTGCAGCACAACCTCAATTAATGACACTCCAATAGTGCAGCACACCCTCAATTACTGACACTCCAATGGTGCAGCACACACTCAATTACTGACACTCCAATTGTGCAGCACACCCTCAATTACTGACACTCCAAAATTGCAGCACACCCTCAATTACTGACACTCCAATAGTGCAGCACACCCTCAATTACTGACACTCCAATGGTGCAGATCATCCTCAATTACTGACACTCCAATAGTGCAGCTCACCCTCAATTACTGACACTACAATAGTGCAGCTCACCCTCAATTACTGACACTCCAATAGTGCAGCTCAGCCTCAATTACTGACACTCCAATAGTGCAGCACACCCTCAATTACTTACACTCCAACAGTGCAGCAGACCCTCAATTACAGGATCTCCAATAGTGCAGCACACCCTCAATTACTGACACTCCAATAGTGCAGCACACCCTCAATTACTGACACTCCAATAGTGCAGCACACCCTCAATTACTGACACTCCAATAGTGCAGCACACCCTCAATTACTGACACTCCAATAGTGCAGCACACCCTCAATTACTGACACTCCAATAGTGCAGCACACCCTCAATTACTGACACTCCAATAGTGCAGCACACCCTCAATTACTGACACTCCAATAGTGCAGCACACCCTCAATTACTGACACTCCAATAGTGCAGCACACCCTCAATTACTGACACTCCAATAGTGCAGCACACCCTCAATTACTGACACTCCAATAGTGCAGCACACCCTCAGTTACTAACACTCCAATAGTGCAGCACACCCTCAATTACTGACACTCCAATAGTGCAGCACACCCTCAATTACTGACACTCCAATAGTGCAGCACACCCTCAATTACTGACACTCCAATAGTGCAGCACACCCTCAATTACTGACACTCCAATAGTGCAGCACACCCTCAATTACTGACACTCCAATAGTGCAGCACACCCTCAATTACTGACACTCCAATAGTGCAGCACACCCTCAATTACTGACACTCCAATAGTGCAGCACACCCTCAATTACTGACACTCCAATAGTGCAGCACACCCTCAATTACTGACACTCCAATAGTGCAGCACACCCTCAATTACTGACACTCCAATAGTGCAGCACACCCTCAATTACTGACACTCCAATAGTGCAGCACACCCTCAATTACTGACACTCCAATAGTGCAGCACACCCTCAATTACTGACACACCAATAGTGCAGCACACCCTCAATTACTGACACTCCAATAGTGCAGCACACCCTCAATTACTGACACTCCAATAGTGCAGCACACACTCAATTACTGACACTCCAATATTGCAGCACACCCTCAATTACTGACACTCCAATAGTGCAGCACACCCTCAATTACTGACACTCCAATAGTGCAGCACACCCTCAATTACTGACACTCCAATAGTGCAGCACACCCTCAATTACTGACACTCCAATAGTGCAGCACACCCTCAATTACTGACACTCCAATAGTGCAGCACACCTCAATTACTGACACTCCAATAGTGCAGCACAACCTCAATTACTGACACTCCAATAGTGCAGCACACCCTCAATTACTGACACTCCAATAGTGCAGCACACCCTCAATTACTGACACTCCAATAGTGCAGCACACCCTCAATTACTGACACTCCAATAGTGCAGCACACCTCAATTACTGACACTCAAATAGTGCAGCACACCCTCAATTACTGACACTCCAATAGTGCAGCACACCCTCAATTACTGACACTCCAATAGAGCAGCACACCCTCAATTACTGACACACCAATAGTGCAGCACACCCTCAATTACTGACACTCCAATAGTGCAGCACACCCTCAATTACTGACACTCCAATAGTGCAGCACACCCTCAATTACTGACACTCCAATAGTGGAGCACACCCTCAATTACTGACACTCCAATAGTGCAGCACACCCTCAATTACTGACACTCCAATAGTGCAGCACACCCTCAATTACTGACACTCCAATAGTGCAGCACACCCTCAATTACTGACACTCCAATAGTGCAGCACACCCTCAATTACTGACACTCCAATAGTGCAGCACACCCTCAATTACTGACACTCCAATAGTGCAGCACACCCTCAATTACTGACACTCCAATAGTGCAGCACACCCTCAATTACTGACACTCCAATAGTGCAGCACACCCTCAATTACTGACACTCCAATAGTGCAGCACACCCTCAATTACTGACACTCCAATAGTGCAGCACACCCTCAATTACTGACACTCCAATAGTGCAGCACACCCTCAATTACTGACACTCCAATAGTGCAGCACACCCTCAATTACTGACACTCCAATAGTGCAGCACACCCTCAATTACTGACACTCCAATAGTGCAGCACACCCTCAATTACTGACACTCCAATAGTGCAGCACACCCTCAATTACTGACACTCCAATAGTGCAGCACACCCTCAATTACTGACACTCCAATAGTGCAGCACACCCTCAATTACTGACACTCCAATAGTGCAGCACACCCTCAATTACTGACACTCCAATAGTGCAGCACACCCTCAATTACTGACACTCCAATAATGCAGCACACCCTCAATTACTGACACTCCAATAGTGCAGCACACCCTCAATTACTGACACTCCAATAGTGCAGCACACCCTCAATTACTGACACTCCAATAGTGCAGCACACCCTCAATTACTGACACTCAATAGTGCAGCACACCCTCAATTACTGACACTCCAATAGTGCAGCACACCCTCAATTACTGACACTCCAATAGTGCAGCACACCCTCAATTACTGACACTCCAATAGTGCAGCACACCCTCAATTACTGACACTCCAATAGTGCAGCACACCCTCAATTACTGACACTCCAATAGTGCAGCACACCCTCAATTACTGACACTCCAATAGTGCAGCACAACCTCAATTACTGACACTCCAATAGTGCAGCACACCCTCAATTACTGACACTCCAATAGTGCAGCACACCCTCAATTACTGACACTCCAATAGTGCAGCACACCCTCAATTACTGACACTCCAATAGTGCAGCACACCCTCAATTACTGACACTCCAATAGTGCAGCACACCCTCAATTACTGACACTCCAATAGTGCAGCACACCCTCAATTACTGACACTCCAATAGTGCAGCACGAGCTCAATTACTGACACTCCAATAGTGCAGCACACCCTCAATTACTGACACTCCAATATTGCAGCACACCCTCAATTACTGACACTCCAATAGTGCAGCACACCCTCAATTACTGACACTCCAATAGTGCAGCACACCCTCAATTACTGACACTCCAATAGTGCAGCACACACTCAATTACTGACACTCCAATCGTGCAGCACACCCTCAATTACTGACACTCCAATAGTGCAGCACACCCTCAATTACTGACACTCCAATAGTGCAGCACACCCTCAATTACTGACACTCCAATAGTGCAGCACACCCTCAATTACTGACACTCCAATAGTGCAGCACACCTCAATTACTGACACTCCAGTAGTGCAGCACACCCTCAATTACTGACACTCCAATAGTGCAGCACACCCTCAATTACTGACACTCCAATAGTGCAGCACACCCTCAATTACTGACACTCCAATAGTGCAGCACACCCTCAATTACTGACACTCCAATAGTGCAGCACACCCTCAATTACTGACACTCCAATAGTGCAGCACACCCTCAATTACTGACACTCCAATAGTGCAGCACACCCTCAATTACTGACACTCCAATAGTGCAGCACACCCTCAATTACTGACACTCCAATAGTGCAGCACACCCTCAATTACTGACACTCCAATAGTGCAGCACACCCTCAATTACTGACACTCCAATAGTGCAGCACACCCTCAATTACTGACACTCCAATAGTGCAGCACACCCTCAATTACTGACACTCCAATAGTGCAGCACACCCTCAATTACTGACACTCCAATAGTGCAGCACACCCTCAATTACTGACACTCCAATAGTGCAGCACACCCTCAATTACTGACACTCCAATAGTGCAGCACACCCTCAATTACTGACACTCCAATAGTGCAGCACACCCTCAATTACTGACACTCCAATAGTGCAGCACACCCTCAATTACTGACACTCCAATAGTGCAGCACACCCTCAATTACTGACACTCCAATAGTGCAGCACACCCTCAATTACTGACACTCCAATAGTGCAGCACACCCTCAATTACTGACACTCCAATAGTGCAGCACACCCTCAATTACTGACACTCCAATAGTGCAGCACACCCTCAATTACTGACACTCCAATAGTGCAGCACACCCTCAATTACTGACACTCCAATAGTGCAGCACACCCTCAATTACTGACACTCCAATAGTGCAGCACACCCTCAATTACTGACACTCCAATAGTGCAGCACACCCTCAATTACTGACACTCCAATAGTGCAGCACACCCTCAATTACTGACACTCCAATAGTGCAGCACACCCTCAATTACTGACACTCCAATAGTGCAGCACACCCTCAATTACTGACACTCCAATAGTGCAGCACACCCTCAATTACTGACACTCCAATAGTGCAGCACACCCTCAATTACTGACACTCCAATAGTGCAGCACACCCTCAATTACTGACACTCCTATAGTGCAGCACACTCTCAATTACTGACACTCCAATATGCAGCACACCCTCTAATACTGACACTCCAATAGTGAAGCACACCCTCAATTACTGACACTCCAATAGTGCAGCACACCCTCAATTACTGACAATCCAATAGTGAAGCACACCATCTATTACTGACACACCAATAGTGCAGCACATGCCTCAATTACTGACACTCCAATAGTGCAGCACACCCTCAATTTCTGACACTCCAATAGTGCAGCACACCCTCAATTACTGACACTCTAATAGTGCAGCACACCCTCAATTACTGACACTCCAATAGTGCAGCACACCCTCAATTACTGACACTCCAATAGTGCAGCACACCCTCAATTACTGACACTCCAATAGTGCAGCACACCTCGATTACTGACACTCCAATAGTGCAGCACACCCTCAATTACTGACACTCCAATAGTGCAGCACACCCTCAATTACTGACACTCCAATAGTGCAGCACGACCTCAATTACTGACACTCCAATAGTGCAGCACACCCTCAATTACTGACACTCCAATAGTGCAGCACACCCTCAATTACTGACACTCCAATAGTGCAGCACACCCTCAATTACTGACACTCCAATAGTGCAGCACACGCTCAATTACTGACACTCCAATAGTGCAGCACACCCTCAATTACTGACACTCCAATAGTGCAGCACACCCTCAATTTCTGACACTCCAGCAGTGCAGCACACCCTCAATTACTGACACTCCAAAAGTGCAGCACACCCTCAATTACTGACACTCCAATAGTGCAGCACACCCTCAATTACTGACACTCCAATAGTGCAGCACACCCTCAATTACTGACACTCCAATAGTGCAGCACACCCTCAATTACTGACACTCCAATAGTGCAGCACACCCTCAATTACTGACACTCCAATAGTGCAGCACACCCTCAATTACTGACACTCCAATAGTGCAGCACACCCTCAATTACTGACACTCCAATAGTGCAGCACACCCTCAATTACTGACACTCCAATAGTGCAGCACACCCTCAATTACTGACACTCCAATAGTGCAGCACACCCTCAATTACTGACACTCCAATAGTGCAGCACACCCTCAATTACTGACACTCCAATAGTGCAGCACACCCTCAATTACTGACACTCCAATAGTGCAGCACACCCTCAATTACTGACACTCCAATAGTGCAGCACACCCTCAATTACTGACACTCCAATAGTGCAGCACACCCTCAATTACTGACACTCCAATAGTGCAGCACACCCTCAATTACTGACACTCCAATAGTGCAGCACACCCTCAATTACTGACACTCCAATAGTGCAGCACACCCTCAATTACTGACACTCCAATAGTGCAGCACACCCTCAATTACTGACACTCCAATAGTGCAGCACACCCTCAATTACTGACACTCCAATAGTGCAGCACACCCTCAATTACTGACACTCCAATAGTGCAGCACACCCTCAATTACTGACACTCCAATAGTGCAGCACACCCTCAATTACTGACACTCCAATAGTGCAGCACACCCTCAATTACTGACACTCCAATAGTGCAGCACACCCTCAATTACTGACACTCCAATAGTGCAGCACACCCTCAATTACTGACACTCCAATAGTGCAGCACACCCTCAATTACTGACACTCCAATAGTGCAGCACACCCTCAATTACTGACACTCCAATAGTGCAGCACACCCTCAATTACTGACACTCCAATAGTGCAGCACACCCTCAATTACTGACACTCCAATAGTGCAGCACACCCTCAATTACTGACACTCCAATAGTGCAGCACACCCTCAATTACTGACACTCCAATAGTGCAGCACACCCTCAATTACTGACACTCCAATAGTGCAGCACACCCTCAATTACTGACACTCCAATAGTGCAGCACACCCTCAATTACTGACACTCCAATAGTGCAGCACACCCTCAATTACTGACACTCCAATAGTGCAGCACACCCTCAATTACTGACACTCCAATAGTGCAGCACACCCTCAATTACTGACACTCCAATAGTGCAGCACACCCTCAATTACTGACACTCCAATAGTGCAGCACACCCTCAATTACTGACACTCCAATAGTGCAGCACACCCTCAATTACTGACACTCCAATAGTGCAGCACACCCTCAATTACTGACACTCCAATAGTGCAGCACACCCTCAATTACTGACACTCCAATAGTGCAGCACACCCTCAATTACTGACACTCCAATAGTGCAGCACACCCTCAATTACTGACACTCCAATAGTGCAGCACACCCTCAATTACTGACACTCCAATAGTGCAGCACACCCTCAATTACTGACACTCCAATAGTGCAGCACACCCTCAATTACTGACACTCCAATAGTGCAGCACACCCTCAATTACTGACACTCCAATAGTGCAGCACACCCTCAATTACTGACACTCCAATAGTGCAGCACACCCTCAATTACTGACACTCCAATAGTGCAGCACACCCTCAATTACTGACACTCCAATAGTGCAGCACACCCTCAATTACTGACACTCCAATAGTGCAGCACACCCTCAATTACTGACACTCCAATAGTGCAGCACACCCTCAATTACTGACACTCCAATAGTGCAGCACACCCTCAATTACTGACACTCCAATAGTGCAGCACACCCTCAATTACTGACACTCCAATAGTGCAGCACACCCTCAATTACTGACACTCCAATAGTGCAGCACACCCTCAATTACTGACACTCCAATAGTGCAGCACACCCTCAATTACTGACACTCCAATAGTGCAGCACACCCTCAATTACTGACACTCCAATAGTGCAGCACACCCTCAATTACTGACACTCCAATAGTGCAGCACACCCTCAATTACTGACACTCCAATAGTGCAGCACACCCTCAATTACTGACACTCCAATAGTGCAGCACACCCTCAATTACTGACACTCCAATAGTGCAGCACACCCTCAATTACTGACACTCCAATAGTGCAGCACACCCTCAATTACTGACACTCCAATAGTGCAGCACACCCTCAATTACTGACACTCCAATAGTGCAGCACACCCTCAATTACTGACACTCCAATAGTGCAGCACACCCTCAATTACTGACACTCCAATAGTGCAGCACACCCTCAATTACTGACACTCCAATAGTGCAGCACACCCTCAATTACTGACACTCCAATAGTGCAGCACACCCTCAATTACTGACACTCCAATAGTGCAGCACACCCTCAATTACTGACACTCCAATAGTGCAGCACACCCTCAATTACTGACACTCCAATAGTGCAGCACACCCTCAATTACTGACACTCCAATAGTGCAGCACACCCTCAATTACTGACACTCCAATAGTGCAGCACACCCTCAATTACTGACACTCCAATAGTGCAGCACACCCTCAATTACTGACACTCCAATAGTGCAGCACACCCTCAATTACTGACACTCCAATAGTGCAGCACACCCTCAATTACTGACACTCCAATAGTGCAGCACACCCTCAATTACTGACACTCCAATAGTGCAGCACACCCTCAATTACTGACACTCCAATAGTGCAGCACACCCTCAATTACTGACACTCCAATAGTGCAGCACACCCTCAATTACTGACACTCCAATAGTGCAGCACACCCTCAATTACTGACACTCCAATAGTGCAGCACACCCTCAATTACTGACACTCCAATAGTGCAGCACACCCTCAATTACTGACACTCCAATAGTGCAGCACACCCTCAATTACTGACACTCCAATAGTGCAGCACACCCTCAATTACTGACACTCCAATAGTGCAGCACACCCTCAATTACTGACACTCCAATAGTGCAGCACACCCTCAATTACTGACACTCCAATAGTGCAGCACACCCTCAATTACTGACACTCCAATAGTGCAGCACACCCTCAATTACTGACACTCCAATAGTGCAGCACACCCTCAATTACTGACACTCCAATAGTGCAGCACACCCTCAATTACTGACACTCCAATAGTGCAGCACACCCTCAATTACTGACACTCCAATAGTGCAGCACACCCTCAATTACTGACACTCCAATAGTGCAGCACACCCTCAATTACTGACACTCCAATAGTGCAGCACACCCTCAATTACTGACACTCCAATAGTGCAGCACACCCTCAATTACTGACACTCCAATAGTGCAGCACACCCTCAATTACTGACACTCCAATAGTGCAGCACACCCTCAATTACTGACACTCCAATAGTGCAGCACACCCTCAATTACTGACACTCCAATAGTGCAGCACACCCTCAATTACTGACACTCCAATAGTGCAGCACACCCTCAATTACTGACACTCCAATAGTGCAGCACACCCTCAATTACTGACACTCCAATAGTGCAGCACACCCTCAATTACTGACACTCCAATAGTGCAGCACACCCTCAATTACTGACACTCCAATAGTGCAGCACACCCTCAATTACTGACACTCCAATAGTGCAGCACACCTTCAATTACTGACACTCCAATATTGCAGCACACCCTCAATTACTGACACTCCAATAGTGAGCACACCCTCAATTACTGACACTCCAATAGTGCAGCACACCCTCAATTACTGACTCTCCAATATTGCAGCACAAACTCAGTTACTGACTCTCCAATAGTGAGCACACCCTCGATGACTGACACTCCAATAGTACAGCAGACCTTCAATTACTGACACTCCAATAGTGCAGCACACCCTCAATTACTGACACTCCAATTGTGCAGCACACCCTCAATTACTGACACTCCAATAGTGGAGCACACCCTGAATTACTGACACTACAATTTTGCAGCACACCCTCAATTACTGACATACCAATACTGCAGCAGAGCCTCAATTACTGACACACCTATAGTGCAGCAAACCCTCAATTACTGACACTCCGATAGTGCAGCACACCCTCAATTACTGACACTCCTATAGTGCTAGCCCACACTCAATTACTGACACTCCAATAGTGCAGCACACCCTCAATTACTGACACTCCAATAGTGCAGCACACCCTCAATTACTGACACTCCAATAGTGCAGCACACCCTCAATTACTGACACTCCAATAGTGCAGCACACCCTCAATTACTGACACTCCAATAGTGCAGCACACCCTCAATTACTGACACTCCAATAGTGCAGCACACCCTCAATTACTGACACTCCAATAGTGCAGCACACCCTCAATTACTGACACTCCAATAGTGCAGCACACCCTCAATTACTGACACTCCAATAGTGCAGCACACACTCAATTACTGACACTCCAATAGTGCAGCACACCCTCAAATACTGACACTCCAATAGTGCAGCACACCTCAAATTACTGACACTCAATAGTGCAGCACACCCTCAATTACTGACACCCAATAGTGCAGCACACCCTCATTACTGACACTCCAATAGTGCAGCACACCTCAATTACTGACATCCACTTAGTGCAGCACACCCTCAATTACTGACACTCCAATAGTGCAGCACAACCTCAATTACTGACACTCCAATAGTGCAGCACCACCTCAATTACTGACACTCCAATAGTGCAGCACACCCTCAATTACTGACACTCCAATAGTGCAGCACACCCTCAATTACTGACACTCCAATAGTGCAGCACACCCTCAATTACTGACACTCCAATAGTGCAGCACACCCTCAATTACTGACACTCCAATAGTGCAGCACACCCTCAATTACTGACACTCCAATAGTGCAGCACACCCTCAATTACTGACACTCCAATAGTGCAGCACACCCTCAATTACTGACACTCCAATAGTGCAGCACACCCTCAATTACTGACACTCCAATAGTGCAGCACACCCTCAATTACTGACACTCCAATAGTGCAGCACACCCTCAATTACTGACACTCCAATAGTGCAGCACACCCTCAATTACTGACACTCCAATAGTGCAGCACACCCTCAATTACTGACACTCCAATAGTGCAGCACACCCTCAATTACTGACACTCCAATAGTGCAGCACACCCTCAATTACTGACACTCCAATAGTGCAGCACACCCTCAATTACTGACACTCCAATAGTGCAGCACACCCTCAATTACTGACACTCCAATAGTGCAGCACACCCTCAATTACTGACACTCCAATAGTGCAGCACACCCTCAATTACTGACACTCCAATAGTGCAGCACACCCTCAATTACTGACACTCCAATAGTGCAGCACACCCTCAATTACTGACACTCCAATAGTGCAGCACACCCTCAATTACTGACACTCCAATAGTGCAGCACACCCTCAATTACTGACACTCCAATAGTGCAGCACACCCTCAATTACTGACACTCCAATAGTGCAGCACACCCTCAATTACTGACACTCCAATAGTGCAGCACACCCTCAATTACTGACACTCCAATAGTGCAGCACACCCTCAATTACTGACACTCCAATAGTGCAGCACACCCTCAATTACTGACACTCCAATAGTGCAGCACACCCTCAATTACTGACACTCCAATAGTGCAGCACACCCTCAATTACTGACACTCCAATAGTGCAGCACACCCTCAATTACTGACACTCCAATAGTGCAGCACACCCTCAATTACTGACACTCCAATAGTGCAGCACACCCTCAATTACTGACACTCCAATAGTGCAGCACACCCTCAATTACTGACACTCCAATAGTGCAGCACACCCTCAATTACTGACACTCCAATAGTGCAGCACACCCTCAATTACTGACACTCCAATAGTGCAGCACACCCTCAATTACTGACACTCCAATAGTGCAGCACACCCTCAATTACTGACACTCCAATAGTGCAGCACACCCTCAATTACTGACACTCCAATAGTGCAGCACACCCTCAATTACTGACACTCCAATAGTGCAGCACACCCTCAATTACTGACACTCCAATAGTGCAGCACACCCTCAATTACTGACACTCCAATAGTGCAGCACACCCTCAATTACTGACACTCCAATAGTGCAGCACACCCTCAATTACTGACACTCCAATAGTGCAGCACACCCTCAATTACTGACACTCCAATAGTGCAGCACACCCTCAATTACTGACACTCCAATAGTGCAGCACACCCTCAATTACTGACACTCCAATAGTGCAGCACACCCTCAATTACTGACACTCCAATAGTGCAGCACACCCTCAATTACTGACACTCCAATAGTGCAGCACACCCTCAATTACTGACACTCCAATAGTGCAGCACACCCTCAATTACTGACACTCCAATAGTGCAGCACACCCTCAATTACTGACACTCCAATAGTGCAGCACACCCTCAATTACTGACACTCCAATAGTGCAGCACACCCTCAATTACTGACACTCCAATAGTGCAGCACACCCTCAATTACTGACACTCCAATAGTGCAGCACACCCTCAATTACTGACACTCCAATAGTGCAGCACACCCTCAATTACTGACACTCCAATAGTGCAGCACACCCTCAATTACTGACACTCCAATAGTGCAGCACACCCTCAATTACTGACACTCCAATAGTGCAGCACACCCTCAATTACTGACACTCCAATAGTGCAGCACACCCTCAATTACTGACACTCCAATAGTGCAGCACACCCTCAATTACTGACACTCCAATAGTGCAGCACACCCTCAATTACTGACACTCCAATAGTGCAGCACACCCTCAATTACTGACACTCCAATAGTGCAGCACACCCTCAATTACTGACACTCCAATAGTGCAGCACACCCTCAATTACTGACACTCCAATAGTGCAGCACACCCTCAATTACTGACACTCCAATAGTGCAGCACACCCTCAATTACTGACACTCCAATAGTGCAGCACACCCTCAATTACTGACACTCCAATAGTGCAGCACACCCTCAATTACTGACACTCCAATAGTGCAGCACACCCTCAATTACTGACACTCCAATAGTGCAGCACACCCTCAATTACTGACACTCCAATAGTGCAGCACACCCTCAATTACTGACACTCCAATAGTGCAGCACACCCTCAATTACTGACACTCCAATAGTGCAGCACACCCTCAATTACTGACACTCCAATAGTGCAGCACACCCTCAATTACTGACACTCCAATAGTGCAGCACACCCTCAATTACTGACACTCCAATAGTGCAGCACACCCTCAATTACTGACACTCCAATAGTGCAGCACACCCTCAATTACTGACACTCCAATAGTGCAGCACACCCTCAATTACTGACACTCCAATAGTGCAGCACACCCTCAATTACTGACACTCCAATAGTGCAGCACACCCTCAATTACTGACACTCCAATAGTGCAGCACACCCTCAATTACTGACACTCCAATAGTGCAGCACACCCTCAATTACTGACACTCCAATAGTGCAGCACACCCTCAATTACTGACACTCCAATAGTGCAGCACACCCTCAATTACTGACACTCCAATAGTGCAGCACACCCTCAATTACTGACACTCCAATAGTGCAGCACACCCTCAATTACTGACACTCCAATAGTGCAGCACACCCTCAATTACTGACACTCCAATAGTGCAGCACACCCTCAATTACTGACACTCCAATAGTGCAGCACACCCTCAATTACTGACACTCCAATAGTGCAGCACACCCTCAATTACTGACACTCCAATAGTGCAGCACACCCTCAATTACTGACACTCCAATAGTGCAGCACACCCTCAATTACTGACACTCCAATAGTGCAGCACACCCTCAATTACTGACACTCCAATAGTGCAGCACACCCTCAATTACTGACACTCCAATAGTGCAGCACACCCTCAATTACTGACACTCCAATAGTGCAGCACACCCTCAATTACTGACACTCCAATAGTGCAGCACACCCTCAATTACTGACACTCCAATAGTGCAGCACACCCTCAATTACTGACACTCCAATAGTGCAGCACACCCTCAATTACTGACACTCCAATAGTGCAGCACACCCTCAATTACTGACACTCCAATAGTGCAGCACACCCTCAATTACTGACACTCCAATAGTGCAGCACACCCTCAATTACTGACACTCCAATAGTGCAGCACACCCTCAATTACTGACACTCCAATAGTGCAGCACACCCTCAATTACTGACACTCCAATAGTGCAGCACACCCTCAATTACTGACACTCCAATAGTGCAGCACACCCTCAATTACTGACACTCCAATAGTGCAGCACACCCTCAATTACTGACACTCCAATAGTGCAGCACACCCTCAATTACTGACACTCCAATAGTGCAGCACACCCTCAATTACTGACACTCCAATAGTGCAGCACACCCTCAATTACTGACACTCCAATAGTGCAGCACACCCTCAATTACTGACACTCCAATAGTGCAGCACACCCTCAATTACTGACACTCCAATAGTGCAGCACACCCTCAATTACTGACACTCCAATAGTGCAGCACACCCTCAATTACTGACACTCCAATAGTGCAGCACACCCTCAATTACTGACACTCCAATAGTGCAGCACACCCTCAATTACTGACACTCCAATAGTGCAGCACACCCTCAATTACTGACACTCCAATAGTGCAGCACACCCTCAATTACTGACACTCCAATAGTGCAGCACACCCTCAATTACTGACACTCCAATAGTGCAGCACACCCTCAATTACTGACACTCCAATAGTGCAGCACACCCTCAATTACTGACACTCCAATAGTGCAGCACACCCTCAATTACTGACACTCCAATAGTGCAGCACACCCTCAATTACTGACACTCCAATAGTGCAGCACACCCTCAATTACTGACACTCCAATAGTGCAGCACACCCTCAATTACTGACACTCCAATAGTGCAGCACACCCTCAATTACTGACACTCCAATAGTGCAGCACACCCTCAATTACTGACACTCCAATAGTGCAGCACACCCTCAATTACTGACACTCCAATAGTGCAGCACACCCTCAATTACTGACACTCCAATAGTGCAGCACACCCTCAATTACTGACACTCCAATAGTGCAGCACACCCTCAATTACTGACACTCCAATAGTGCAGCACACCCTCAATTACTGACACTCCAATAGTGCAGCACACCCTCAATTACTGACACTCCAATAGTGCAGCACACCCTCAATTACTGACACTCCAATAGTGCAGCACACCCTCAATTACTGACACTCCAATAGTGCAGCACACCCTCAATTACTGACACTCCAATAGTGCAGCACACCCTCAATTACTGACACTCCAATAGTGCAGCACACCCTCAATTACTGACACTCCAATAGTGCAGCACACCCTCAATTACTGACACTCCAATAGTGCAGCACACCCTCAATTACTGACACTCCAATAGTGCAGCACACCCTCAATTACTGACACTCCAATAGTGCAGCACACCCTCAATTACTGACACTCCAATAGTGCAGCACACCCTCAATTACTGACACTCCAATAGTGCAGCACACCCTCAATTACTGACACTCCAATAGTGCAGCACACCCTCAATTACTGACACTCCAATAGTGCAGCACACCCTCAATTACTGACACTCCAATAGTGCAGCACACCCTCAATTACTGACACTCCAATAGTGCAGCACACCCTCAATTACTGACACTCCAATAGTGCAGCACACCCTCAATTACTGACACTCCAATAGTGCAGCACACCCTCAATTACTGACACTCCAATAGTGCAGCACACCCTCAATTACTGACACTCCAATAGTGCAGCACACCCTCAATTACTGACACTCCAATAGTGCAGCACACCCTCAATTACTGACACTCCAATAGTGCAGCACACCCTCAATTACTGACACTCCAATAGTGCAGCACACCCTCAATTACTGACACTCCAATAGTGCAGCACACCCTCAATTACTGACACTCCAATAGTGCAGCACACCCTCAATTACTGACACTCCAATAGTGCAGCACACCCTCAATTACTGACACTCCAATAGTGCAGCACACCCTCAATTACTGACACTCCAATAGTGCAGCACACCCTCAATTACTGACACTCCAATAGTGCAGCACACCCTCAATTACTGACACTCCAATAGTGCAGCACACCCTCAATTACTGACACTCCAATAGTGCAGCACACCCTCAATTACTGACACTCCAATAGTGCAGCACACCCTCAATTACTGACACTCCAATAGTGCAGCACACCCTCAATTACTGACACTCCAATAGTGCAGCACACCCTCAATTACTGACACTCCAATAGTGCAGCACACCCTCAATTACTGACACTCCAATAGTGCAGCACACCCTCAATTACTGACACTCCAATAGTGCAGCACACCCTCAATTACTGACACTCCAATAGTGCAGCACACCCTCAATTACTGACACTCCAATAGTGCAGCACACCCTCAATTACTGACACTCCAATAGTGCAGCACACCCTCAATTACTGACACTCCAATAGTGCAGCACACCCTCAATTACTGACACTCCAATAGTGCAGCACACCCTCAATTACTGACACTCCAATAGTGCAGCACACCCTCAATTACTGACACTCCAATAGTGCAGCACACCCTCAATTACTGACACTCCAATAGTGCAGCACACCCTCAATTACTGACACTCCAATAGTGCAGCACACCCTCAATTACTGACACTCCAATAGTGCAGCACACCCTCAATTACTGACACTCCAATAGTGCAGCACACCCTCAATTACTGACACTCCAATAGTGCAGCACACCCTCAATTACTGACACTCCAATAGTGCAGCACACCCTCAATTACTGACACTCCAATAGTGCAGCACACCCTCAATTACTGACACTCCAATAGTGCAGCACACCCTCAATTACTGACACTCCAATAGTGCAGCACACCCTCAATTACTGACACTCCAATAGTGCAGCACACCCTCAATTACTGACACTCCAATAGTGCAGCACACCCTCAATTACTGACACTCCAATAGTGCAGCACACCCTCAATTACTGACACTCCAATAGTGCAGCACACCCTCAATTACTGACACTCCAATAGTGCAGCACACCCTCAATTACTGACACTCCAATAGTGCAGCACACCCTCAATTACTGACACTCCAATAGTGCAGCACACCCTCAATTACTGACACTCCAATAGTGCAGCACACCCTCAATTACTGACACTCCAATAGTGCAGCACACCCTCAATTACTGACACTCCAATAGTGCAGCACACCCTCAATTACTGACACTCCAATAGTGCAGCACACCCTCAATTACTGACACTCCAATAGTGCAGCACACCCTCAATTACTGACACTCCAATAGTGCAGCACACCCTCAATTACTGACACTCCAATAGTGCAGCACACCCTCAATTACTGACACTCCAATAGTGCAGCACACCCTCAATTACTGACACTCCAATAGTGCAGCACACCCTCAATTACTGACACTCCAATAGTGCAGCACACCCTCAATTACTGACACTCCAATAGTGCAGCACACCCTCAATTACTGACACTCCAATAGTGCAGCACACCCTCAATTACTGACACTCCAATAGTGCAGCACACCCTCAATTACTGACACTCCAATAGTGCAGCACACCCTCAATTACTGACACTCCAATAGTGCAGCACACCCTCAATTACTGACACTCCAATAGTGCAGCACACCCTCAATTACTGACACTCCAATAGTGCAGCACACCCTCAATTACTGACACTCCAATAGTGCAGCACACCCTCAATTACTGACACTCCAATAGTGCAGCACACCCTCAATTACTGACACTCCAATAGTGCAGCACACCCTCAATTACTGACACTCCAATAGTGCAGCACACCCTCAATTACTGACACTCCAATAGTGCAGCACACCCTCAATTACTGACACTCCAATAGTGCAGCACACCCTCAATTACTGACACTCCAATAGTGCAGCACACCCTCAATTACTGACACTCCAATAGTGCAGCACACCCTCAATTACTGACACTCCAATAGTGCAGCACACCCTCAATTACTGACACTCCAATAGTGCAGCACACCCTCAATTACTGACACTCCAATAGTGCAGCACACCCTCAATTACTGACACTCCAATAGTGCAGCACACCCTCAATTACTGACACTCCAATAGTGCAGCACACCCTCAATTACTGACACTCCAATAGTGCAGCACACCCTCAATTACTGACACTCCAATAGTGCAGCACACCCTCAATTACTGACACTCCAATAGTGCAGCACACCCTCAATTACTGACACTCCAATAGTGCAGCACACCCTCAATTACTGACACTCCAATAGTGCAGCACACCCTCAATTACTGACACTCCAATAGTGCAGCACACCCTCAATTACTGACACTCCAATAGTGCAGCACACCCTCAATTACTGACACTCCAATAGTGCAGCACACCCTCAATTACTGACACTCCAATAGTGCAGCACACCCTCAATTACTGACACTCCAATAGTGCAGCACACCCTCAATTACTGACACTCCAATAGTGCAGCACACCCTCAATTACTGACACTCCAATAGTGCAGCACACCCTCAATTACTGACACTCCAATAGTGCAGCACACCCTCAATTACTGACACTCCAATAGTGCAGCACACCCTCAATTACTGACACTCCAATAGTGCAGCACACCCTCAATTACTGACACTCCAATAGTGCAGCACACCCTCAATTACTGACACTCCAATAGTGCAGCACACCCTCAATTACTGACACTCCAATAGTGCAGCACACCCTCAATTACTGACACTCCAATAGTGCAGCACACCCTCAATTACTGACACTCCAATAGTGCAGCACACCCTCAATTACTGACACTCCAATAGTGCAGCACACCCTCAATTACTGACACTCCAATAGTGCAGCACACCCTCAATTACTGACACTCCAATAGTGCAGCACACCCTCAATTACTGACACTCCAATAGTGCAGCACACCCTCAATTACTGACACTCCAATAGTGCAGCACACCCTCAATTACTGACACTCCAATAGTGCAGCACACCCTCAATTACTGACACTCCAATAGTGCAGCACACCCTCAATTACTGACACTCCAATAGTGCAGCACACCCTCAATTACTGACACTCCAATAGTGCAGCACACCCTCAATTACTGACACTCCAATAGTGCAGCACACCCTCAATTACTGACACTCCAATAGTGCAGCACACCCTCAATTACTGACACTCCAATAGTGCAGCACACCCTCAATTACTGACACTCCAATAGTGCAGCACACCCTCAATTACTGACACTCCAATAGTGCAGCACACCCTCAATTACTGACACTCCAATAGTGCAGCACACCCTCAATTACTGACACTCCAATAGTGCAGCACACCCTCAATTACTGACACTCCAATAGTGCAGCACACCCTCAATTACTGACACTCCAATAGTGCAGCACACCCTCAATTACTGACACTCCAATAGTGCAGCACACCCTCAATTACTGACACTCCAATAGTGCAGCACACCCTCAATTACTGACACTCCAATAGTGCAGCACACCCTCAATTACTGACACTCCAATAGTGCAGCACACCCTCAATTACTGACACTCCAATAGTGCAGCACACCCTCAATTACTGACACTCCAATAGTGCAGCACACCCTCAATTACTGACACTCCAATAGTGCAGCACACCCTCAATTACTGACACTCCAATAGTGCAGCACACCCTCAATTACTGACACTCCAATAGTGCAGCACACCCTCAATTACTGACACTCCAATAGTGCAGCACACCCTCAATTACTGACACTCCAATAGTGCAGCACACCCTCAATTACTGACACTCCAATAGTGCAGCACACCCTCAATTACTGACACTCCAATAGTGCAGCACACCCTCAATTACTGACACTCCAATAGTGCAGCACACCCTCAATTACTGACACTCCAATAGTGCAGCACACCCTCAATTACTGACACTCCAATAGTGCAGCACACCCTCAATTACTGACACTCCAATAGTGCAGCACACCCTCAATTACTGACACTCCAATAGTGCAGCACACCCTCAATTACTGACACTCCAATAGTGCAGCACACCCTCAATTACTGACACTCCAATAGTGCAGCACACCCTCAATTACTGACACTCCAATAGTGCAGCACACCCTCAATTACTGACACTCCAATAGTGCAGCACACCCTCAATTACTGACACTCCAATAGTGCAGCACACCCTCAATTACTGACACTCCAATAGTGCAGCACCCTCAATTACTGACACTCCAATAGTGCAGCACACCCTCAATTACTGACACTCCAATAGTGCAGCACACCCTCAATTACTGACACTCCAATAGTGCAGCACACCCTCAATTACTGACACTCCAATAGTGCAGCACACCCTCAATTACTGACACTCCAATAGTGCAGCACACCCTCAATTACTGACACTCCAATAGTGCAGCACACCCTCAATTACTGACACTCCAATAGTGCAGCACACCCTCAATTACTGACACTCCAATAGTGCAGCACACCCTCAATTACTGACACTCCAATAGTGCAGCACACCCTCAATTACTGACACTCCAATAGTGCAGCACACCCTCAATTACTGACACTCCAATAGTGCAGCACACCCTCAATTACTGACACTCCAATAGTGCAGCACACCCTCAATTACTGACACTCCAATAGTGCAGCACACCCTCAATTACTGACACTCCAATAGTGCAGCACACCCTCAATTACTGACACTCCAATAGTGCAGCACACCCTCAATTACTGACACTCCAATAGTGCAGCACACCCTCAATTACTGACACTCCAATAGTGCAGCACACCCTCAATTACTGACACTCCAATAGTGCAGCACACCCTCAATTACTGACACTCCAATAGTGCAGCACACCCTCAATTACTGACACTCCAATAGTGCAGCACACCCTCAATTACTGACACTCCAATAGTGCAGCACACCCTCAATTACTGACACTCCAATAGTGCAGCACACCCTCAATTACTGACACTCCAATAGTGCAGCACACCCTCAATTACTGACACTCCAATAGTGCAGCACACCCTCAATTACTGACACTCCAATAGTGCAGCACACCCTCAATTACTGACACTCCAATAGTGCAGCACACCCTCAATTACTGACACTCCAATAGTGCAGCACACCCTCAATTACTGACACTCCAATAGTGCAGCACACCCTCAATTACTGACACTCCAATAGTGCAGCACACCCTCAATTACTGACACTCCAATAGTGCAGCACACCCTCAATTACTGACACTCCAATAGTGCAGCACACCCTCAATTACTGACACTCCAATAGTGCAGCACACCCTCAATTACTGACACTCCAATAGTGCAGCACACCCTCAATTACTGACACTCCAATAGTGCAGCACACCCTCAATTACTGACACTCCAATAGTGCAGCACACCCTCAATTACTGACACTCCAATAGTGCAGCACACCCTCAATTACTGACACTCCAATAGTGCAGCACACCCTCAATTACTGACACTCCAATAGTGCAGCACACCCTCAATTACTGACACTCCAATAGTGCAGCACACCCTCAATTACTGACACTCCAATAGTGCAGCACACCCTCAATTACTGACACTCCAATAGTGCAGCACACCCTCAATTACTGACACTCCAATAGTGCAGCACACCCTCAATTACTGACACTCCAATAGTGCAGCACACCCTCAATTACTGACACTCCAATAGTGCAGCACACCCTCAATTACTGACACTCCAATAGTGCAGCACACCCTCAATTACTGACACTCCAATAGTGCAGCACACCCTCAATTACTGACACTCCAATAGTGCAGCACACCCTCAATTACTGACACTCCAATAGTGCAGCACACCCTCAATTACTGACACTCCAATAGTGCAGCACACCCTCAATTACTGACACTCCAATAGTGCAGCACACCCTCAATTACTGACACTCCAATAGTGCAGCACACCCTCAATTACTGACACTCCAATAGTGCAGCACACCCTCAATTACTGACACTCCAATAGTGCAGCACACCCTCAATTACTGACACTCCAATAGTGCAGCACACCCTCAATTACTGACACTCCAATAGTGCAGCACACCCTCAATTACTGACACTCCAATAGTGCAGCACACCCTCAATTACTGACACTCCAATAGTGCAGCACACCCTCAATTACTGACACTCCAATAGTGCAGCACACCCTCAATTACTGACACTCCAATAGTGCAGCACACCCTCAATTACTGACACTCCAATAGTGCAGCACACCCTCAATTACTGACACTCCAATAGTGCAGCACACCCTCAATTACTGACACTCCAATAGTGCAGCACACCCTCAATTACTGACACTCCAATAGTGCAGCACACCCTCAATTACTGACACTCCAATAGTGCAGCACACCCTCAATTACTGACACTCCAATAGTGCAGCACACCCTCAATTACTGACACTCCAATAGTGCAGCACACCCTCAATTACTGACACTCCAATAGTGCAGCACACCCTCAATTACTGACACTCCAATAGTGCAGCACACCCTCAATTACTGACACTCCAATAGTGCAGCACACCCTCAATTACTGACACTCCAATAGTGCAGCACACCCTCAATTACTGACACTCCAATAGTGCAGCACACCCTCAATTACTGACACTCCAATAGTGCAGCACACCCTCAATTACTGACACTCCAATAGTGCAGCACACCCTCAATTACTGACACTCCAATAGTGCAGCACACCCTCAATTACTGACACTCCAATAGTGCAGCACACCCTCAATTACTGACACTCCAATAGTGCAGCACACCCTCAATTACTGACACTCCAATAGTGCAGCACACCCTCAATTACTGACACTCCAATAGTGCAGCACACCCTCAATTACTGACACTCCAATAGTGCAGCACACCCTCAATTACTGACACTCCAATAGTGCAGCACACCCTCAATTACTGACACTCCAATAGTGCAGCACACCCTCAATTACTGACACTCCAATAGTGCAGCACACCCTCAATTACTGACACTCCAATAGTGCAGCACACCCTCAATTACTGACACTCCAATAGTGCAGCACACCCTCAATTACTGACACTCCAATAGTGCAGCACACCCTCAATTACTGACACTCCAATAGTGCAGCACACCCTCAATTACTGACACTCCAATAGTGCAGCACACCCTCAATTACTGACACTCCAATAGTGCAGCACACCCTCAATTACTGACACTCCAATAGTGCAGCACACCCTCAATTACTGACACTCCAATAGTGCAGCACACCCTCAATTACTGACACTCCAATAGTGCAGCACACCCTCAATTACTGACACTCCAATAGTGCAGCACACCCTCAATTACTGACACTCCAATAGTGCAGCACACCCTCAATTACTGACACTCCAATAGTGCAGCACACCCTCAATTACTGACACTCCAATAGTGCAGCACACCCTCAATTACTGACACTCCAATAGTGCAGCACACCCTCAATTACTGACACTCCAATAGTGCAGCACACCCTCAATTACTGACACTCCAATAGTGCAGCACACCCTCAATTACTGACACTCCAATAGTGCAGCACACCCTCAATTACTGACACTCCAATAGTGCAGCACACCCTCAATTACTGACACTCCAATAGTGCAGCACACCCTCAATTACTGACACTCCAATAGTGCAGCACACCCTCAATTACTGACACTCCAATAGTGCAGCACACCCTCAATTACTGACACTCCAATAGTGCAGCACACCCTCAATTACTGACACTCCAATAGTGCAGCACACCCTCAATTACTGACACTCCAATAGTGCAGCACACCCTCAATTACTGACACTCCAATAGTGCAGCACACCCTCAATTACTGACACTCCAATAGTGCAGCACACCCTCAATTACTGACACTCCAATAGTGCAGCACACCCTCAATTACTGACACTCCAATAGTGCAGCACACCCTCAATTACTGACACTCCAATAGTGCAGCACACCCTCAATTACTGACACTCCAATAGTGCAGCACACCCTCAATTACTGACACTCCAATAGTGCAGCACACCCTCAATTACTGACACTCCAATAGTGCAGCACACCCTCAATTACTGACACTCCAATAGTGCAGCACACCCTCAATTACTGACACTCCAATAGTGCAGCACACCCTCAATTACTGACACTCCAATAGTGCAGCACACCCTCAATTACTGACACTCCAATAGTGCAGCACACCCTCAATTACTGACACTCCAATAGTGCAGCACACCCTCAATTACTGACACTCCAATAGTGCAGCACACCCTCAATTACTGACACTCCAATAGTGCAGCACACCCTCAATTACTGACACTCCAATAGTGCAGCACACCCTCAATTACTGACACTCCAATAGTGCAGCACACCCTCAATTACTGACACTCCAATAGTGCAGCACACCCTCAATTACTGACACTCCAATAGTGCAGCACACCCTCAATTACTGACACTCCAATAGTGCAGCACACCCTCAATTACTGACACTCCAATAGTGCAGCACACCCTCAATTACTGACACTCCAATAGTGCAGCACACCCTCAATTACTGACACTCCAATAGTGCAGCACACCCTCAATTACTGACACTCCAATAGTGCAGCACACCCTCAATTACTGACACTCCAATAGTGCAGCACACCCTCAATTACTGACACTCCAATAGTGCAGCACACCCTCAATTACTGACACTCCAATAGTGCAGCACACCCTCAATTACTGACACTCCAATAGTGCAGCACACCCTCAATTACTGACACTCCAATAGTGCAGCACACCCTCAATTACTGACACTCCAATAGTGCAGCACACCCTCAATTACTGACACTCCAATAGTGCAGCACACCCTCAATTACTGACACTCCAATAGTGCAGCACACCCTCAATTACTGACACTCCAATAGTGCAGCACACCCTCAATTACTGACACTCCAATAGTGCAGCACACCCTCAATTACTGACACTCCAATAGTGCAGCACACCCTCAATTACTGACACTCCAATAGTGCAGCACACCCTCAATTACTGACACTCCAATAGTGCAGCACACCCTCAATTACTGACACTCCAATAGTGCAGCACACCCTCAATTACTGACACTCCAATAGTGCAGCACACCCTCAATTACTGACACTCCAATAGTGCAGCACACCCTCAATTACTGACACTCCAATAGTGCAGCACACCCTCAATTACTGACACTCCAATAGTGCAGCACACCCTCAATTACTGACACTCCAATAGTGCAGCACACCCTCAATTACTGACACTCCAATAGTGCAGCACACCCTCAATTACTGACACTCCAATAGTGCAGCACACCCTCAATTACTGACACTCCAATAGTGCAGCACACCCTCAATTACTGACACTCCAATAGTGCAGCACACCCTCAATTACTGACACTCCAATAGTGCAGCACACCCTCAATTACTGACACTCCAATAGTGCAGCACACCCTCAATTACTGACACTCCAATAGTGCAGCACACCCTCAATTACTGACACTCCAATAGTGCAGCACACCCTCAATTACTGACACTCCAATAGTGCAGCACACCCTCAATTACTGACACTCCAATAGTGCAGCACACCCTCAATTACTGACACTCCAATAGTGCAGCACACCCTCAATTACTGACACTCCAATAGTGCAGCACACCCTCAATTACTGACACTCCAATAGTGCAGCACACCCTCAATTACTGACACTCCAATAGTGCAGCACACCCTCAATTACTGACACTCCAATAGTGCAGCACACCCTCAATTACTGACACTCCAATAGTGCAGCACACCCTCAATTACTGACACTCCAATAGTGCAGCACACCCTCAATTACTGACACTCCAATAGTGCAGCACACCCTCAATTACTGACACTCCAATAGTGCAGCACACCCTCAATTACTGACACTCCAATAGTGCAGCACACCCTCAATTACTGACACTCCAATAGTGCAGCACACCCTCAATTACTGACACTCCAATAGTGCAGCACACCCTCAATTACTGACACTCCAATAGTGCAGCACACCCTCAATTACTGACACTCCAATAGTGCAGCACACCCTCAATTACTGACACTCCAATAGTGCAGCACACCCTCAATTACTGACACTCCAATAGTGCAGCACACCCTCAATTACTGACACTCCAATAGTGCAGCACACCCTCAATTACTGACACTCCAATAGTGCAGCACACCCTCAATTACTGACACTCCAATAGTGCAGCACACCCTCAATTACTGACACTCCAATAGTGCAGCACACCCTCAATTACTGACACTCCAATAGTGCAGCACACCCTCAATTACTGACACTCCAATAGTGCAGCACACCCTCAATTACTGACACTCCAATAGTGCAGCACACCCTCAATTACTGACACTCCAATAGTGCAGCACACCCTCAATTACTGACACTCCAATAGTGCAGCACACCCTCAATTACTGACACTCCAATAGTGCAGCACACCCTCAATTACTGACACTCCAATAGTGCAGCACACCCTCAATTACTGACACTCCAATAGTGCAGCACACCCTCAATTACTGACACTCCAATAGTGCAGCACACCCTCAATTACTGACACTCCAATAGTGCAGCACACCCTCAATTACTGACACTCCAATAGTGCAGCACACCCTCAATTACTGACACTCCAATAGTGCAGCACACCCTCAATTACTGACACTCCAATAGTGCAGCACACCCTCAATTACTGACACTCCAATAGTGCAGCACACCCTCAATTACTGACACTCCAATAGTGCAGCACACCCTCAATTACTGACACTCCAATAGTGCAGCACACCCTCAATTACTGACACTCCAATAGTGCAGCACACCCTCAATTACTGACACTCCAATAGTGCAGCACACCCTCAATTACTGACACTCCAATAGTGCAGCACACCCTCAATTACTGACACTCCAATAGTGCAGCACACCCTCAATTACTGACACTCCAATAGTGCAGCACACCCTCAATTACTGACACTCCAATAGTGCAGCACACCCTCAATTACTGACACTCCAATAGTGCAGCACACCCTCAATTACTGACACTCCAATAGTGCAGCACACCCTCAATTACTGACACTCCAATAGTGCAGCACACCCTCAATTACTGACACTCCAATAGTGCAGCACACCCTCAATTACTGACACTCCAATAGTGCAGCACACCCTCAATTACTGACACTCCAATAGTGCAGCACACCCTCAATTACTGACACTCCAATAGTGCAGCACACCCTCAATTACTGACACTCCAATAGTGCAGCACACCCTCAATTACTGACACTCCAATAGTGCAGCACACCCTCAATTACTGACACTCCAATAGTGCAGCACACCCTCAATTACTGACACTCCAATAGTGCAGCACACCCTCAATTACTGACACTCCAATAGTGCAGCACACCCTCAATTACTGACACTCCAATAGTGCAGCACACCCTCAATTACTGACACTCCAATAGTGCAGCACACCCTCAATTACTGACACTCCAATAGTGCAGCACACCCTCAATTACTGACACTCCAATAGTGCAGCACACCCTCAATTACTGACACTCCAATAGTGCAGCACACCCTCAATTACTGACACTCCAATAGTGCAGCACACCCTCAATTACTGACACTCCAATAGTGCAGCACACCCTCAATTACTGACACTCCAATAGTGCAGCACACCCTCAATTACTGACACTCCAATAGTGCAGCACACCCTCAATTACTGACACTCCAATAGTGCAGCACACCCTCAATTACTGACACTCCAATAGTGCAGCACACCCTCAATTACTGACACTCCAATAGTGCAGCACACCCTCAATTACTGACACTCCAATAGTGCAGCACACCCTCAATTACTGACACTCCAATAGTGCAGCACACCCTCAATTACTGACACTCCAATAGTGCAGCACACCCTCAATTACTGACACTCCAATAGTGCAGCACACCCTCAATTACTGACACTCCAATAGTGCAGCACACCCTCAATTACTGACACTCCAATAGTGCAGCACACCCTCAATTACTGACACTCCAATAGTGCAGCACACCCTCAATTACTGACACTCCAATAGTGCAGCACACCCTCAATTACTGACACTCCAATAGTGCAGCACACCCTCAATTACTGACACTCCAATAGTGCAGCACACCCTCAATTACTGACACTCCAATAGTGCAGCACACCCTCAATTACTGACACTCCAATAGTGCAGCACACCCTCAATTACTGACACTCCAATAGTGCAGCACACCCTCAATTACTGACACTCCAATAGTGCAGCACACCCTCAATTACTGACACTCCAATAGTGCAGCACACCCTCAATTACTGACACTCCAATAGTGCAGCACACCCTCAATTACTGACACTCCAATAGTGCAGCACACCCTCAATTACTGACACTCCAATAGTGCAGCACACCCTCAATTACTGACACTCCAATAGTGCAGCACACCCTCAATTACTGACACTCCAATAGTGCAGCACACCCTCAATTACTGACACTCCAATAGTGCAGCACACCCTCAATTACTGACACTCCAATAGTGCAGCACACCCTCAATTACTGACACTCCAATAGTGCAGCACACCCTCAATTACTGACACTCCAATAGTGCAGCACACCCTCAATTACTGACACTCCAATAGTGCAGCACACCCTCAATTACTGACACTCCAATAGTGCAGCACACCCTCAATTACTGACACTCCAATAGTGCAGCACACCCTCAATTACTGACACTCCAATAGTGCAGCACACCCTCAATTACTGACACTCCAATAGTGCAGCACACCCTCAATTACTGACACTCCAATAGTGCAGCACACCCTCAATTACTGACACTCCAATAGTGCAGCACACCCTCAATTACTGACACTCCAATAGTGCAGCACACCCTCAATTACTGACACTCCAATAGTGCAGCACACCCTCAATTACTGACACTCCAATAGTGCAGCACACCCTCAATTACTGACACTCCAATAGTGCAGCACACCCTCAATTACTGACACTCCAATAGTGCAGCACACCCTCAATTACTGACACTCCAATAGTGCAGCACACCCTCAATTACTGACACTCCAATAGTGCAGCACACCCTCAATTACTGACACTCCAATAGTGCAGCACACCCTCAATTACTGACACTCCAATAGTGCAGCACACCCTCAATTACTGACACTCCAATAGTGCAGCACACCCTCAATTACTGACACTCCAATAGTGCAGCACACCCTCAATTACTGACACTCCAATAGTGCAGCACACCCTCAATTACTGACACTCCAATAGTGCAGCACACCCTCAATTACTGACACTCCAATAGTGCAGCACACCCTCAATTACTGACACTCCAATAGTGCAGCACACCCTCAATTACTGACACTCCAATAGTGCAGCACACCCTCAATTACTGACACTCCAATAGTGCAGCACACCCTCAATTACTGACACTCCAATAGTGCAGCACACCCTCAATTACTGACACTCCAATAGTGCAGCACACCCTCAATTACTGACACTCCAATAGTGCAGCACACCCTCAATTACTGACACTCCAATAGTGCAGCACACCCTCAATTACTGACACTCCAATAGTGCAGCACACCCTCAATTACTGACACTCCAATAGTGCAGCACACCCTCAATTACTGACACTCCAATAGTGCAGCACACCCTCAATTACTGACACTCCAATAGTGCAGCACACCCTCAATTACTGACACTCCAATAGTGCAGCACACCCTCAATTACTGACACTCCAATAGTGCAGCACACCCTCAATTACTGACACTCCAATAGTGCAGCACACCCTCAATTACTGACACTCCAATAGTGCAGCACACCCTCAATTACTGACACTCCAATAGTGCAGCACACCCTCAATTACTGACACTCCAATAGTGCAGCACACCCTCAATTACTGACACTCCAATAGTGCAGCACACCCTCAATTACTGACACTCCAATAGTGCAGCACACCCTCAATTACTGACACTCCAATAGTGCAGCACACCCTCAATTACTGACACTCCAATAGTGCAGCACACCCTCAATTACTGACACTCCAATAGTGCAGCACACCCTCAATTACTGACACTCCAATAGTGCAGCACACCCTCAATTACTGACACTCCAATAGTGCAGCACACCCTCAATTACTGACACTCCAATAGTGCAGCACACCCTCAATTACTGACACTCCAATAGTGCAGCACACCCTCAATTACTGACACTCCAATAGTGCAGCACACCCTCAATTACTGACACTCCAATAGTGCAGCACACCCTCAATTACTGACACTCCAATAGTGCAGCACACCCTCAATTACTGACACTCCAATAGTGCAGCACACCCTCAATTACTGACACTCCAATAGTGCAGCACACCCTCAATTACTGACACTCCAATAGTGCAGCACACCCTCAATTACTGACACTCCAATAGTGCAGCACACCCTCAATTACTGACACTCCAATAGTGCAGCACACCCTCAATTACTGACACTCCAATAGTGCAGCACACCCTCAATTACTGACACTCCAATAGTGCAGCACACCCTCAATTACTGACACTCCAATAGTGCAGCACACCCTCAATTACTGACACTCCAATAGTGCAGCACACCCTCAATTACTGACACTCCAATAGTGCAGCACACCCTCAATTACTGACACTCCAATAGTGCAGCACACCCTCAATTACTGACACTCCAATAGTGCAGCACACCCTCAATTACTGACACTCCAATAGTGCAGCACACCCTCAATTACTGACACTCCAATAGTGCAGCACACCCTCAATTACTGACACTCCAATAGTGCAGCACACCCTCAATTACTGACACTCCAATAGTGCAGCACACCCTCAATTACTGACACTCCAATAGTGCAGCACACCCTCAATTACTGACACTCCAATAGTGCAGCACACCCTCAATTACTGACACTCCAATAGTGCAGCACACCCTCAATTACTGACACTCCAATAGTGCAGCACACCCTCAATTACTGACACTCCAATAGTGCAGCACACCCTCAATTACTGACACTCCAATAGTGCAGCACACCCTCAATTACTGACACTCCAATAGTGCAGCACACCCTCAATTACTGACACTCCAATAGTGCAGCACACCCTCAATTACTGACACTCCAATAGTGCAGCACACCCTCAATTACTGACACTCCAATAGTGCAGCACACCCTCAATTACTGACACTCCAATAGTGCAGCACACCCTCAATTACTGACACTCCAATAGTGCAGCACACCCTCAATTACTGACACTCCAATAGTGCAGCACACCCTCAATTACTGACACTCCAATAGTGCAGCACACCCTCAATTACTGACACTCCAATAGTGCAGCACACCCTCAATTACTGACACTCCAATAGTGCAGCACACCCTCAATTACTGACACTCCAATAGTGCAGCACACCCTCAATTACTGACACTCCAATAGTGCAGCACACCCTCAATTACTGACACTCCAATAGTGCAGCACACCCTCAATTACTGACACTCCAATAGTGCAGCACACCCTCAATTACTGACACTCCAATAGTGCAGCACACCCTCAATTACTGACACTCCAATAGTGCAGCACACCCTCAATTACTGACACTCCAATAGTGCAGCACACCCTCAATTACTGACACTCCAATAGTGCAGCACACCCTCAATTACTGACACTCCAATAGTGCAGCACACCCTCAATTACTGACACTCCAATAGTGCAGCACACCCTCAATTACTGACACTCCAATAGTGCAGCACACCCTCAATTACTGACACTCCAATAGTGCAGCACACCCTCAATTACTGACACTCCAATAGTGCAGCACACCCTCAATTACTGACACTCCAATAGTGCAGCACACCCTCAATTACTGACACTCCAATAGTGCAGCACACCCTCAATTACTGACACTCCAATAGTGCAGCACACCCTCAATTACTGACACTCCAATAGTGCAGCACACCCTCAATTACTGACACTCCAATAGTGCAGCACACCCTCAATTACTGACACTCCAATAGTGCAGCACACCCTCAATTACTGACACTCCAATAGTGCAGCACACCCTCAATTACTGACACTCCAATAGTGCAGCACACCCTCAATTACTGACACTCCAATAGTGCAGCACACCCTCAATTACTGACACTCCAATAGTGCAGCACACCCTCAATTACTGACACTCCAATAGTGCAGCACACCCTCAATTACTGACACTCCAATAGTGCAGCACACCCTCAATTACTGACACTCCAATAGTGCAGCACACCCTCAATTACTGACACTCCAATAGTGCAGCACACCCTCAATTACTGACACTCCAATAGTGCAGCACACCCTCAATTACTGACACTCCAATAGTGCAGCACACCCTCAATTACTGACACTCCAATAGTGCAGCACACCCTCAATTACTGACACTCCAATAGTGCAGCACACCCTCAATTACTGACACTCCAATAGTGCAGCACACCCTCAATTACTGACACTCCAATAGTGCAGCACACCCTCAATTACTGACACTCCAATAGTGCAGCACACCCTCAATTACTGACACTCCAATAGTGCAGCACACCCTCAATTACTGACACTCCAATAGTGCAGCACACCCTCAATTACTGACACTCCAATAGTGCAGCACACCCTCAATTACTGACACTCCAATAGTGCAGCACACCCTCAATTACTGACACTCCAATAGTGCAGCACACCCTCAATTACTGACACTCCAATAGTGCAGCACACCCTCAATTACTGACACTCCAATAGTGCAGCACACCCTCAATTACTGACACTCCAATAGTGCAGCACACCCTCAATTACTGACACTCCAATAGTGCAGCACACCCTCAATTACTGACACTCCAATAGTGCAGCACACCCTCAATTACTGACACTCCAATAGTGCAGCACACCCTCAATTACTGACACTCCAATAGTGCAGCACACCCTCAATTACTGACACTCCAATAGTGCAGCACACCCTCAATTACTGACACTCCAATAGTGCAGCACACCCTCAATTACTGACACTCCAATAGTGCAGCACACCCTCAATTACTGACACTCCAATAGTGCAGCACACCCTCAATTACTGACACTCCAATAGTGCAGCACACCCTCAATTACTGACACTCCAATAGTGCAGCACACCCTCAATTACTGACACTCCAATAGTGCAGCACACCCTCAATTACTGACACTCCAATAGTGCAGCACACCCTCAATTACTGACACTCCAATAGTGCAGCACACCCTCAATTACTGACACTCCAATAGTGCAGCACACCCTCAATTACTGACACTCCAATAGTGCAGCACACCCTCAATTACTGACACTCCAATAGTGCAGCACACCCTCAATTACTGACACTCCAATAGTGCAGCACACCCTCAATTACTGACACTCCAATAGTGCAGCACACCCTCAATTACTGACACTCCAATAGTGCAGCACACCCTCAATTACTGACACTCCAATAGTGCAGCACACCCTCAATTACTGACACTCCAATAGTGCAGCACACCCTCAATTACTGACACTCCAATAGTGCAGCACACCCTCAATTACTGACACTCCAATAGTGCAGCACACCCTCAATTACTGACACTCCAATAGTGCAGCACACCCTCAATTACTGACACTCCAATAGTGCAGCACACCCTCAATTACTGACACTCCAATAGTGCAGCACACCCTCAATTACTGACACTCCAATAGTGCAGCACACCCTCAATTACTGACACTCCAATAGTGCAGCACACCCTCAATTACTGACACTCCAATAGTGCAGCACACCCTCAATTACTGACACTCCAATAGTGCAGCACACCCTCAATTACTGACACTCCAATAGTGCAGCACACCCTCAATTACTGACACTCCAATAGTGCAGCACACCCTCAATTACTGACACTCCAATAGTGCAGCACACCCTCAATTACTGACACTCCAATAGTGCAGCACACCCTCAATTACTGACACTCCAATAGTGCAGCACACCCTCAATTACTGACACTCCTCTAGTGCAGCACACCTCAATTTTTGACCATCCAATAGTGCAGCATACCGTCAACTAATGACACGCCAATAGTGCAGCACACCCTCAATTATTGAAACTCCAATAGTGCAGCACACCCTCAATTACTGACACTCCAATAGTGCAGCACACCCTCAATTACTGACACTCCAATAGTGCAGCACACCCTCAATTACTGACACTCCAATAGTGCAGCACCCTCAATTACTGACACTCCAATAGTGCAGCACACCCTCAATTACTGACACTCCAATAGTGCAGCACACCCTCAATTACTGACACTCCAATAGTGCAGCACACCCTCAATTACTGACACTCCAATAGTGCAGCACACCCTCAATTACTGACACTCCAATAGTGCAGCACACCCTCAATTACTGACACTCCAATAGTGCAGCACACCCTCAATTACTGACACTCCAATAGTGCAGCACACCCTCAATTACTGACACTCCAATAGTGCAGCACACCCTCAATTACTGACACTCCAATAGTGCAGCACACCCTCAATTACTGACACTCCAATAGTGCAGCACACCCTCAATTACTGACACTCCAATAGTGCAGCACACCCTCAATTACTGACACTCCAATAGTGCAGCACACCCTCAATTACTGACACTCCAATAGTGCAGCACACCCTCAATTACTGACACTCCAATAGTGCAGCACACCCTCAATTACTGACACTCCAATAGTGCAGCACACCCTCAATTACTGACACTCCAATAGTGCAGCACACCCTCAATTACTGACACTCCAATAGTGCAGCACACCCTCAATTACTGACACTCCAATAGTGCAGCACACCCTCAATTACTGACACTCCAATAGTGCAGCACACCCTCAATTACTGACACTCCAATAGTGCAGCACACCCTCAATTACTGACACTCCAATAGTGCAGCACACCCTCAATTACTGACACTCCAATAGTGCAGCACACCCTCAATTACTGACACTCCAATAGTGCAGCACACCCTCAATTACTGACACTCCAATAGTGCAGCACACCCTCAATTACTGACACTCCAATAGTGCAGCACACCCTCAATTACTGACACTCCAATAGTGCAGCACACCCTCAATTACTGACACTCCAATAGTGCAGCACACCCTCAATTACTGACACTCCAATAGTGCAGCACACCCTCAATTACTGACACTCCAATAGTGCAGCACACCCTCAATTACTGACACTCCAATAGTGCAGCACACCCTCAATTACTGACACTCCAATAGTGCAGCACACCCTCAATTACTGACACTCCAATAGTGCAGCACACCCTCAATTACTGACACTCCAATAGTGCAGCACACCCTCAATTACTGACACTCCAATAGTGCAGCACACCCTCAATTACTGACACTCCAATAGTGCAGCACACCCTCAATTACTGACACTCCAATAGTGCAGCACACCCTCAATTACTGACACTCCAATAGTGCAGCACACCCTCAATTACTGACACTCCAATAGTGCAGCACACCCTCAATTACTGACACTCCAATAGTGCAGCACACCCTCAATTACTGACACTCCAATAGTGCAGCACACCCTCAATTACTGACACTCCAATAGTGCAGCACACCCTCAATTACTGACACTCCAATAGTGCAGCACACCCTCAATTACTGACACTCCAATAGTGCAGCACACCCTCAATTACTGACACTCCAATAGTGCAGCACACCCTCAATTACTGACACTCCAATAGTGCAGCACACCCTCAATTACTGACACTCCAATAGTGCAGCACACCCTCAATTACTGACACTCCAATAGTGCAGCACACCCTCAATTACTGACACTCCAATAGTGCAGCACACCCTCAATTACTGACACTCCAATAGTGCAGCACACCCTCAATTACTGACACTCCAATAGTGCAGCACACCCTCAATTACTGACACTCCAATAGTGCAGCACACCCTCAATTACTGACACTCCAATAGTGCAGCACACCCTCAATTACTGACACTCCAATAGTGCAGCACACCCTCAATTACTGACACTCCAATAGTGCAGCACACCCTCAATTACTGACACTCCAATAGTGCAGCACACCCTCAATTACTGACACTCCAATAGTGCAGCACACCCTCAATTACTGACACTCCAATAGTGCAGCACACCCTCAATTACTGACACTCCAATAGTGCAGCACACCCTCAATTACTGACACTCCAATAGTGCAGCACACCCTCAATTACTGACACTCCAATAGTGCAGCACACCCTCAATTACTGACACTCCAATAGTGCAGCACACCCTCAATTACTGACACTCCAATAGTGCAGCACACCCTCAATTACTGACACTCCAATAGTGCAGCACACCCTCAATTACTGACACTCCAATAGTGCAGCACACCCTCAATTACTGACACTCCAATAGTGCAGCACACCCTCAATTACTGACACTCCAATAGTGCAGCACACCCTCAATTACTGACACTCCAATAGTGCAGCACACCCTCAATTACTGACACTCCAATAGTGCAGCACACCCTCAATTACTGACACTCCAATAGTGCAGCACACCCTCAATTACTGACACTCCAATAGTGCAGCACACCCTCAATTACTGACACTCCAATAGTGCAGCACACCCTCAATTACTGACACTCCAATAGTGCAGCACACCCTCAATTACTGACACTCCAATAGTGCAGCACACCCTCAATTACTGACACTCCAATAGTGCAGCACACCCTCAATTACTGACACTCCAATAGTGCAGCACACCCTCAATTACTGACACTCCAATAGTGCAGCACACCCTCAATTACTGACACTCCAATAGTGCAGCACACCCTCAATTACTGACACTCCAATAGTGCAGCACACCCTCAATTACTGACACTCCAATAGTGCAGCACACCCTCAATTACTGACACTCCAATAGTGCAGCACACCCTCAATTACTGACACTCCAATAGTGCAGCACACCCTCAATTACTGACACTCCAATAGTGCAGCACACCCTCAATTACTGACACTCCAATAGTGCAGCACACCCTCAATTACTGACACTCCAATAGTGCAGCACACCCTCAATTACTGACACTCCAATAGTGCAGCACACCCTCAATTACTGACACTCCAATAGTGCAGCACACCCTCAATTACTGACACTCCAATAGTGCAGCACACCCTCAATTACTGACACTCCAATAGTGCAGCACACCCTCAATTACTGACACTCCAATAGTGCAGCACACCCTCAATTACTGACACTCCAATAGTGCAGCACACCCTCAATTACTGACACTCCAATAGTGCAGCACACCCTCAATTACTGACACTCCAATAGTGCAGCACACCCTCAATTACTGACACTCCAATAGTGCAGCACACCCTCAATTACTGACACTCCAATAGTGCAGCACACCCTCAATTACTGACACTCCAATAGTGCAGCACACCCTCAATTACTGACACTCCAATAGTGCAGCACACCCTCAATTACTGACACTCCAATAGTGCAGCACACCCTCAATTACTGACACTCCAATAGTGCAGCACACCCTCAATTACTGACACTCCAATAGTGCAGCACACCCTCAATTACTGACACTCCAATAGTGCAGCACACCCTCAATTACTGACACTCCAATAGTGCAGCACACCCTCAATTACTGACACTCCAATAGTGCAGCACACCCTCAATTACTGACACTCCAATAGTGCAGCACACCCTCAATTACTGACACTCCAATAGTGCAGCACACCCTCAATTACTGACACTCCAATAGTGCAGCACACCCTCAATTACTGACACTCCAATAGTGCAGCACACCCTCAATTACTGACACTCCAATAGTGCAGCACACCCTCAATTACTGACACTCCAATAGTGCAGCACACCCTCAATTACTGACACTCCAATAGTGCAGCACACCCTCAATTACTGACACTCCAATAGTGCAGCACACCCTCAATTACTGACACTCCAATAGTGCAGCACACCCTCAATTACTGACACTCCAATAGTGCAGCACACCCTCAATTACTGACACTCCAATAGTGCAGCACACCCTCAATTACTGACACTCCAATAGTGCAGCACACCCTCAATTACTGACACTCCAATAGTGCAGCACACCCTCAATTACTGACACTCCAATAGTGCAGCACACCCTCAATTACTGACACTCCAATAGTGCAGCACACCCTCAATTACTGACACTCCAATAGTGCAGCACACCCTCAATTACTGACACTCCAATAGTGCAGCACACCCTCAATTACTGACACTCCAATAGTGCAGCACACCCTCAATTACTGACACTCCAATAGTGCAGCACACCCTCAATTACTGACACTCCAATAGTGCAGCACACCCTCAATTACTGACACTCCAATAGTGCAGCACACCCTCAATTACTGACACTCCAATAGTGCAGCACACCCTCAATTACTGACACTCCAATAGTGCAGCACACCCTCAATTACTGACACTCCAATAGTGCAGCACACCCTCAATTACTGACACTCCAATAGTGCAGCACACCCTCAATTACTGACACTCCAATAGTGCAGCACACCCTCAATTACTGACACTCCAATAGTGCAGCACACCCTCAATTACTGACACTCCAATAGTGCAGCACACCCTCAATTACTGACACTCCAATAGTGCAGCACACCCTCAATTACTGACACTCCAATAGTGCAGCACACCCTCAATTACTGACACTCCAATAGTGCAGCACACCCTCAATTACTGACACTCCAATAGTGCAGCACACCCTCAATTACTGACACTCCAATAGTGCAGCACACCCTCAATTACTGACACTCCAATAGTGCAGCACACCCTCAATTACTGACACTCCAATAGTGCAGCACACCCTCAATTACTGACACTCCAATAGTGCAGCACACCCTCAATTACTGACACTCCAATAGTGCAGCACACCCTCAATTACTGACACTCCAATAGTGCAGCACACCCTCAATTACTGACACTCCAATAGTGCAGCACACCCTCAATTACTGACACTCCAATAGTGCAGCACACCCTCAATTACTGACACTCCAATAGTGCAGCACACCCTCAATTACTGACACTCCAATAGTGCAGCACACCCTCAATTACTGACACTCCAATAGTGCAGCACACCCTCAATTACTGACACTCCAATAGTGCAGCACACCCTCAATTACTGACACTCCAATAGTGCAGCACACCCTCAATTACTGACACTCCAATAGTGCAGCACACCCTCAATTACTGACACTCCAATAGTGCAGCACACCCTCAATTACTGACACTCCAATAGTGCAGCACACCCTCAATTACTGACACTCCAATAGTGCAGCACACCCTCAATTACTGACACTCCAATAGTGCAGCACACCCTCAATTACTGACACTCCAATAGTGCAGCACACCCTCAATTACTGACACTCCAATAGTGCAGCACACCCTCAATTACTGACACTCCAATAGTGCAGCACACCCTCAATTACTGACACTCCAATAGTGCAGCACACCCTCAATTACTGACACTCCAATAGTGCAGCACACCCTCAATTACTGACACTCCAATAGTGCAGCACACCCTCAATTACTGACACTCCAATAGTGCAGCACACCCTCAATTACTGACACTCCAATAGTGCAGCACACCCTCAATTACTGACACTCCAATAGTGCAGCACACCCTCAATTACTGACACTCCAATAGTGCAGCACACCCTCAATTACTGACACTCCAATAGTGCAGCACACCCTCAATTACTGACACTCCAATAGTGCAGCACACCCTCAATTACTGACACTCCAATAGTGCAGCACACCCTCAATTACTGACACTCCAATAGTGCAGCACACCCTCAATTACTGACACTCCAATAGTGCAGCACACCCTCAATTACTGACACTCCAATAGTGCAGCACACCCTCAATTACTGACACTCCAATAGTGCAGCACACCCTCAATTACTGACACTCCAATAGTGCAGCACACCCTCAATTACTGACACTCCAATAGTGCAGCACACCCTCAATTACTGACACTCCAATAGTGCAGCACACCCTCAATTACTGACACTCCAATAGTGCAGCACACCCTCAATTACTGACACTCCAATAGTGCAGCACACCCTCAATTACTGACACTCCAATAGTGCAGCACACCCTCAATTACTGACACTCCAATAGTGCAGCACACCCTCAATTACTGACACTCCAATAGTGCAGCACACCCTCAATTACTGACACTCCAATAGTGCAGCACACCCTCAATTACTGACACTCCAATAGTGCAGCACACCCTCAATTACTGACACTCCAATAGTGCAGCACACCCTCAATTACTGACACTCCAATAGTGCAGCACACCCTCAATTACTGACACTCCAATAGTGCAGCACACCCTCAATTACTGACACTCCAATAGTGCAGCACACCCTCAATTACTGACACTCCAATAGTGCAGCACACCCTCAATTACTGACACTCCAATAGTGCAGCACACCCTCAATTACTGACACTCCAATAGTGCAGCACACCCTCAATTACTGACACTCCAATAGTGCAGCACACCCTCAATTACTGACACTCCAATAGTGCAGCACACCCTCAATTACTGACACTCCAATAGTGCAGCACACCCTCAATTACTGACACTCCAATAGTGCAGCACACCCTCAATTACTGACACTCCAATAGTGCAGCACACCCTCAATTACTGACACTCCAATAGTGCAGCACACCCTCAATTACTGACACTCCAATAGTGCAGCACACCCTCAATTACTGACACTCCAATAGTGCAGCACACCCTCAATTACTGACACTCCAATAGTGCAGCACACCCTCAATTACTGACACTCCAATAGTGCAGCACACCCTCAATTACTGACACTCCAATAGTGCAGCACACCCTCAATTACTGACACTCCAATAGTGCAGCACACCCTCAATTACTGACACTCCAATAGTGCAGCACACCCTCAATTACTGACACTCCAATAGTGCAGCACACCCTCAATTACTGACACTCCAATAGTGCAGCACACCCTCAATTACTGACACTCCAATAGTGCAGCACACCCTCAATTACTGACACTCCAATAGTGCAGCACACCCTCAATTACTGACACTCCAATAGTGCAGCACACCCTCAATTACTGACACTCCAATAGTGCAGCACACCCTCAATTACTGACACTCCAATAGTGCAGCACACCCTCAATTACTGACACTCCAATAGTGCAGCACACCCTCAATTACTGACACTCCAATAGTGCAGCACACCCTCAATTACTGACACTCCAATAGTGCAGCACACCCTCAATTACTGACACTCCAATAGTGCAGCACACCCTCAATTACTGACACTCCAATAGTGCAGCACACCCTCAATTACTGACACTCCAATAGTGCAGCACACCCTCAATTACTGACACTCCAATAGTGCAGCACACCCTCAATTACTGACACTCCAATAGTGCAGCACACCCTCAATTACTGACACTCCAATAGTGCAGCACACCCTCAATTACTGACACTCCAATAGTGCAGCACACCCTCAATTACTGACACTCCAATAGTGCAGCACACCCTCAATTACTGACACTCCAATAGTGCAGCACACCCTCAATTACTGACACTCCAATAGTGCAGCACACCCTCAATTACTGACACTCCAATAGTGCAGCACACCCTCAATTACTGACACTCCAATAGTGCAGCACACCCTCAATTACTGACACTCCAATAGTGCAGCACACCCTCAATTACTGACACTCCAATAGTGCAGCACACCCTCAATTACTGACACTCCAATAGTGCAGCACACCCTCAATTACTGACACTCCAATAGTGCAGCACACCCTCAATTACTGACACTCCAATAGTGCAGCACACCCTCAATTACTGACACTCCAATAGTGCAGCACACCCTCAATTACTGACACTCCAATAGTGCAGCACACCCTCAATTACTGACACTCCAATAGTGCAGCACACCCTCAATTACTGACACTCCAATAGTGCAGCACACCCTCAATTACTGACACTCCAATAGTGCAGCACACCCTCAATTACTGACACTCCAATAGTGCAGCACACCCTCAATTACTGACACTCCAATAGTGCAGCACACCCTCAATTACTGACACTCCAATAGTGCAGCACACCCTCAATTACTGACACTCCAATAGTGCAGCACACCCTCAATTACTGACACTCCAATAGTGCAGCACACCCTCAATTACTGACACTCCAATAGTGCAGCACACCCTCAATTACTGACACTCCAATAGTGCAGCACACCCTCAATTACTGACACTCCAATAGTGCAGCACACCCTCAATTACTGACACTCCAATAGTGCAGCACACCCTCAATTACTGACACTCCAATAGTGCAGCACACCCTCAATTACTGACACTCCAATAGTGCAGCACACCCTCAATTACTGACACTCCAATAGTGCAGCACACCCTCAATTACTGACACTCCAATAGTGCAGCACACCCTCAATTACTGACACTCCAATAGTGCAGCACACCCTCAATTACTGACACTCCAATAGTGCAGCACACCCTCAATTACTGACACTCCAATAGTGCAGCACACCCTCAATTACTGACACTCCAATAGTGCAGCACACCCTCAATTACTGACACTCCAATAGTGCAGCACACCCTCAATTACTGACACTCCAATAGTGCAGCACACCCTCAATTACTGACACTCCAATAGTGCAGCACACCCTCAATTACTGACACTCCAATAGTGCAGCACACCCTCAATTACTGACACTCCAATAGTGCAGCACACCCTCAATTACTGACACTCCAATAGTGCAGCACACCCTCAATTACTGACACTCCAATAGTGCAGCACACCCTCAATTACTGACACTCCAATAGTGCAGCACACCCTCAATTACTGACACTCCAATAGTGCAGCACACCCTCAATTACTGACACTCCAATAGTGCAGCACACCCTCAATTACTGACACTCCAATAGTGCAGCACACCCTCAATTACTGACACTCCAATAGTGCAGCACACCCTCAATTACTGACACTCCAATAGTGCAGCACACCCTCAATTACTGACACTCCAATAGTGCAGCACACCTCAATTACTGACACTCCAATAGTGCAGCACACCCTCAATTACTGACACTCCAATAGTGCAGCACACCCTCAATTACTGACACTCCAATAGTGCAGCACACCCTCAATTACTGACACTCCAATAGTGCAGCACACCCTCAATTACTGACACTCCAATAGTGCAGCACACCCTCAATTACTGACACTCCAATAGTGCAGCACACCCTCAATTACTGACACTCCAATAGTGCAGCACACCCTCAATTACTGACACTCCAATAGTGCAGCACACCCTCAATTACTGACACTCCAATAGTGCAGCACACCCTCAATTACTGACACTCCAATAGTGCAGCACACCCTCAATTACTGACACTCCAATAGTGCAGCACACCCTCAATTACTGACACTCCAATAGTGCAGCACACCCTCAATTACTGACACTCCAATAGTGCAGCACACCCTCAATTACTGACACTCCAATAGTGCAGCACACCCTCAATTACTGACACTCCAATAGTGCAGCACACCCTCAATTACTGACACTCCAATAGTGCAGCACACCCTCAATTACTGACACTCCAATAGTGCAGCACACCCTCAATTACTGACACTCCAATAGTGCAGCACACCCTCAATTACTGACACTCCAATAGTGCAGCACACCCTCAATTACTGACACTCCAATAGTGCAGCACACCCTCAATTACTGACACTCCAATAGTGCAGCACACCCTCAATTACTGACACTCCAATAGTGCAGCACACCCTCAATTACTGACACTCCAATAGTGCAGCACACCCTCAATTACTGACACTCCAATAGTGCAGCACACCCTCAATTACTGACACTCCAATAGTGCAGCACACCCTCAATTACTGACACTCCAATAGTGCAGCACACCCTCAATTACTGACACTCCAATAGTGCAGCACACCCTCAATTACTGACACTCCAATAGTGCAGCACACCCTCAATTACTGACACTCCAATAGTGCAGCACACCCTCAATTACTGACACTCCAATAGTGCAGCACACCCTCAATTACTGACACTCCAATAGTGCAGCACACCCTCAATTACTGACACTCCAATAGTGCAGCACACCCTCAATTACTGACACTCCAATAGTGCAGCACACCCTCAATTACTGACACTCCAATAGTGCAGCACACCCTCAATTACTGACACTCCAATAGTGCAGCACACCCTCAATTACTGACACTCCAATAGTGCAGCACACCCTCAATTACTGACACTCCAATAGTGCAGCACACCCTCAATTACTGACACTCCAATAGTGCAGCACACCCTCAATTACTGACACTCCAATAGTGCAGCACACCCTCAATTACTGACACTCCAATAGTGCAGCACACCCTCAATTACTGACACTCCAATAGTGCAGCACACCCTCAATTACTGACACTCCAATAGTGCAGCACACCCTCAATTACTGACACTCCAATAGTGCAGCACACCCTCAATTACTGACACTCCAATAGTGCAGCACACCCTCAATTACTGACACTCCAATAGTGCAGCACACCCTCAATTACTGACACTCCAATAGTGCAGCACACCCTCAATTACTGACACTCCAATAGTGCAGCACACCCTCAATTACTGACACTCCAATAGTGCAGCACACCCTCAATTACTGACACTCCAATAGTGCAGCACACCCTCAATTACTGACACTCCAATAGTGCAGCACACCCTCAATTACTGACACTCCAATAGTGCAGCACACCCTCAATTACTGACACTCCAATAGTGCAGCACACCCTCAATTACTGACACTCCAATAGTGCAGCACACCCTCAATTACTGACACTCCAATAGTGCAGCACACCCTCAATTACTGACACTCCAATAGTGCAGCACACCCTCAATTACTGACACTCCAATAGTGCAGCACACCCTCAATTACTGACACTCCAATAGTGCAGCACACCCTCAATTACTGACACTCCAATAGTGCAGCACACCCTCAATTACTGACACTCCAATAGTGCAGCACACCCTCAATTACTGACACTCCAATAGTGCAGCACACCCTCAATTACTGACACTCCAATAGTGCAGCACACCCTCAATTACTGACACTCCAATAGTGCAGCACACCCTCAATTACTGACACTCCAATAGTGCAGCACACCCTCAATTACTGACACTCCAATAGTGCAGCACACCCTCAATTACTGACACTCCAATAGTGCAGCACACCCTCAATTACTGACACTCCAATAGTGCAGCACACCCTCAATTACTGACACTCCAATAGTGCAGCACACCCTCAATTACTGACACTCCAATAGTGCAGCACACCCTCAATTACTGACACTCCAATAGTGCAGCACACCCTCAATTACTGACACTCCAATAGTGCAGCACACCCTCAATTACTGACACTCCAATAGTGCAGCACACCCTCAATTACTGACACTCCAATAGTGCAGCACACCCTCAATTACTGACACTCCAATAGTGCAGCACACCCTCAATTACTGACACTCCAATAGTGCAGCACACCCTCAATTACTGACACTCCAATAGTGCAGCACACCCTCAATTACTGACACTCCAATAGTGCAGCACACCCTCAATTACTGACACTCCAATAGTGCAGCACACCCTCAATTACTGACACTCCAATAGTGCAGCACACCCTCAATTACTGACACTCCAATAGTGCAGCACACCCTCAATTACTGACACTCCAATAGTGCAGCACACCCTCAATTACTGACACTCCAATAGTGCAGCACACCCTCAATTACTGACACTCCAATAGTGCAGCACACCCTCAATTACTGACACTCCAATAGTGCAGCACACCCTCAATTACTGACACTCCAATAGTGCAGCACACCCTCAATTACTGACACTCCAATAGTGCAGCACACCCTCAATTACTGACACTCCAATAGTGCAGCACACCCTCAATTACTGACACTCCAATAGTGCAGCACACCCTCAATTACTGACACTCCAATAGTGCAGCACACCCTCAATTACTGACACTCCAATAGTGCAGCACACCCTCAATTACTGACACTCCAATAGTGCAGCACACCCTCAATTACTGACACTCCAATAGTGCAGCACACCCTCAATTACTGACACTCCAATAGTGCAGCACACCCTCAATTACTGACACTCCAATAGTGCAGCACACCCTCAATTACTGACACTCCAATAGTGCAGCACACCCTCAATTACTGACACTCCAATAGTGCAGCACACCCTCAATTACTGACACTCCAATAGTGCAGCACACCCTCAATTACTGACACTCCAATAGTGCAGCACACCCTCAATTACTGACACTCCAATAGTGCAGCACACCCTCAATTACTGACACTCCAATAGTGCAGCACACCCTCAATTACTGACACTCCAATAGTGCAGCACACCCTCAATTACTGACACTCCAATAGTGCAGCACACCCTCAATTACTGACACTCCAATAGTGCAGCACACCCTCAATTACTGACACTCCAATAGTGCAGCACACCCTCAATTACTGACACTCCAATAGTGCAGCACACCCTCAATTACTGACACTCCAATAGTGCAGCACACCCTCAATTACTGACACTCCAATAGTGCAGCACACCCTCAATTACTGACACTCCAATAGTGCAGCACACCCTCAATTACTGACACTCCAATAGTGCAGCACACCCTCAATTACTGACACTCCAATAGTGCAGCACACCCTCAATTACTGACACTCCAATAGTGCAGCACACCCTCAATTACTGACACTCCAATAGTGCAGCACACCCTCAATTACTGACACTCCAATAGTGCAGCACACCCTCAATTACTGACACTCCAATAGTGCAGCACACCCTCAATTACTGACACTCCAATAGTGCAGCACACCCTCAATTACTGACACTCCAATAGTGCAGCACACCCTCAATTACTGACACTCCAATAGTGCAGCACACCCTCAATTACTGACACTCCAATAGTGCAGCACACCCTCAATTACTGACACTCCAATAGTGCAGCACACCCTCAATTACTGACACTCCAATAGTGCAGCACACCCTCAATTACTGACACTCCAATAGTGCAGCACACCCTCAATTACTGACACTCCAATAGTGCAGCACACCCTCAATTACTGACACTCCAATAGTGCAGCACACCCTCAATTACTGACACTCCAATAGTGCAGCACACCCTCAATTACTGACACTCCAATAGTGCAGCACACCCTCAATTACTGACACTCCAATAGTGCAGCACACCCTCAATTACTGACACTCCAATAGTGCAGCACACCCTCAATTACTGACACTCCAATAGTGCAGCACACCCTCAATTACTGACACTCCAATAGTGCAGCACACCCTCAATTACTGACACTCCAATAGTGCAGCACACCTCAATTACTGACACTCCAATAGTGCAGCACACCCTCAATTACTGACACTCCAATAGTGCAGCACACCCTCAATTACTGACACTCCAATAGTGCAGCACACCCTCAATTACTGACACTCCAATAGTGCAGCACACCCTCAATTACTGACACTCCAATAGTGCAGCACACCCTCAATTACTGACACTCCAATAGTGCAGCACACCCTCAATTACTGACACTCCAATAGTGCAGCACACCCTCAATTACTGACACTCCAATAGTGCAGCACACCCTCAATTACTGACACTCCAATAGTGCAGCACACCCTCAATTACTGACACTCCAATAGTGCAGCACACCCTCAATTACTGACACTCCAATAGTGCAGCACACCCTCAATTACTGACACTCCAATAGTGCAGCACACCCTCAATTACTGACACTCCAATAGTGCAGCACACCCTCAATTACTGACACTCCAATAGTGCAGCACACCCTCAATTACTGACACTCCAATAGTGCAGCACACCCTCAATTACTGACACTCCAATAGTGCAGCACACCCTCAATTACTGACACTCCAATAGTGCAGCACACCCTCAATTACTGACACTCCAATAGTGCAGCACACCCTCAATTACTGACACTCCAATAGTGCAGCACACCCTCAATTACTGACACTCCAATAGTGCAGCACACCCTCAATTACTGACACTCCAATAGTGCAGCACACCCTCAATTACTGACACTCCAATAGTGCAGCACACCCTCAATTACTGACACTCCAATAGTGCAGCACACCCTCAATTACTGACACTCCAATAGTGCAGCACACCCTCAATTACTGACACTCCAATAGTGCAGCACACCCTCAATCACTGACACTCAATCAGTGCCGCACACCCTCAATTACTGACACTCCAATAGTGCAGCACACCCTCAATTACTGACACTCCAATAGTGCAGCAACCCCTCAATTACTGACATTCCAATAGTGCAGCACACCCTCAATTACTGACACTCCAATAGTGCAGCACACCCTCAATTACTGAAACTCCAATAGTGCAGCACAACCTCAATTACTTACAGTCCAATAGTGCAGCACACCCTCAATTACTGACACTCCAATAGTGCAGCACACCCTCAATTACTGACACTCCAATCAGTGCAGCACTACCTCAATTACTGACACTCCAATAGTGCAGCACACCCTCAATTACTGACACACCAATAGTGCAGCACACCCTCAATTACTGAAACTCCAATAGTGCAGCACACCCTCAATTACTGACACTCCAATAATGCAGCACACCCTCAATTACTGACACTCCAATAGTGCAGCACACCCTCAATTACTGACACTCCAATAGTGCAGCACCCGCTAAATTACTAACACTCCAATAGTGCAGCACACCCTCAATTACTGACACTCCAATTGAGCATCACACCCTCAAACACTGACACTCCATTAGTGCAGCTCACCCTCAATTAATGACACTCCATAGTGCTGCACACCCTCGATTCCTGACACTCCAATAGTGCAGCACACCCTCAATTACTGACACTCCAATATTGCAGCACACATTCTATTACTGACACTCCAATAATGCTGCACATCCTCAATTACTGACACTCCAATAGTGCTACACACACTTAATTTCTGAAACTCCAATATTGCAGCACACCCTCATTTACAGACACTCCAGTTGTGCTGCACTACCTCAATTACTGACAATCAAATAGTGCAGCACACACTCAATTACTGACACTCCAATAGTGCAGCACACCCTCAATTACTGACACTCCAAAAGTGCAGCACACCCTCAAATACTGAGACTCCAATAGTGCAGCACACCCTCAATTACTGACACTCCAATCGTGCTGCTCACATTCAATTACAGACACTCCAATCGTGCTGCACACATTCAATTACTGAAACTCCAATAGAGCAGCACACCCTCAATTACTGACACTGCAATAATGCAGCACACCCTCAATTACTGACACTCCAATAGTGCAGCACACCCTCAATTACAGACACTCCAAACGTGCAGCACACTCTCAAATACTGACACTCCATAGAACAGCACACACTCAATTACAGACACCCCAATAGTGCAGCACACCCTCAATTACTGACACTCCAATGTTGCAGCGCACATTCAATTACTGACACTCCAATAATGCTGCACATCCTGAAGTACTGAAACTCCAATAGTGCTACACACAATTAATTTCTGACACACCAATATTGCAGCACACCCTCAATTACAGACACTCAAATTGTGCTGCACTACCTCAATTAGTGACACTCCAATCGAGCAGCACTCCCTCAATTACTGAGACTCCAATAGTGCAGCACACCCTCAATTACTGACACTCCAATAATGCAGCTCAACCTCAATTACTGACACTCCAATAGTGCAGCACTCCCTCAATTACTGACACTCCAATAGTGCAGCGCACCCTCAATTACTGACACTCCAATAGTGCGTCATATCCTCAAATACTGACACTCCAATAGTGCAGCAAACACTATCTACTGATAGTCCAATAGTAGAGCACACCCTCAATTACTGACACTCCAATACTGCAGCACACCCTCAATTTCTGACACTCCAATACTGCAGCACACCCTCAATTACTGACACTCCAAAAGTGCAACAAACCCTCGATTACTAACACACCAATAGTGCAGCGCACTCTCAATTGCTGACACTCTACTAAGGCAGCACACCCTCAATTACAGACACTCCAATTGTGCTGCACTACCTCAATAACTGAAACTCCAATAGTGCAGCAAACCTTCAATTACTGGCACTCCAAAAGTGCAGCACACCCTCAATTACTGATACTCCAATTGTGCTGCACACCCTCAATTACTGACACTCCAATAGTGCAGCACACCCTCAATTACTGACACTCCAATAGTGCAGCACACCCTCAATTACTGACACTCCAATAGTGCAGCACACCCTCAATTACTGACACTCCAATAGTGCAGCACACCCTCAATTACTGACACTCCAATAGTGCAGCACACCCTCAATTACTGACACTCCAATAGTGCAGCACACCCTCAATTACTGACACTCCAATAGTGCAGCACACCCTCAATTACTGACACTCCAATAGTGCAGCACACCCTCAATTACTGACACTCCAATAGTGCAGCACACCCTCAATTACTGACACTCCAATAGTGCAGCACACCCTCAATTACTGACACTCCAATAGTGCAGCACACCCTCAATTACTGACACTCCAATAGTGCAGCACACCCTCAATTACTGACACTCCAATAGTGCAGCACACCCTCAATTACTGACACTCCAATAGTGCAGCACACCCTCAATTACTGACACTCCAATAGTGCAGCAAACACTATCTACTGATAGTCCAATAGTAGAGCACACCCTCAATTACTGACACTCCAATATTGCCGCAAATACTATACTGCTGACACTCCAGTAGTGCAGCACACCCTCAATTACTGACACTCCAATATGGCAGCACACCCTCAATTACTGACACTCCAATACTGCAGCACACCCTCAATTACTGACACTCCAATAGTGCAACAAACCCTCGATTACTAACACACCAATAGTGCAGCGCACTCTCAATTGCTGACACTCTAATAAGGCAGCACACCCTCAATTACAGACACTCCAATTGTGCTGCACTACCTCAATAACTGAAACTCCAATAGTGCAGCAAACCTTCAATTACTGGCACTCCCAATAGTGCAGCACACCCTCAATTAATGATACTCCAATTGTGCTGCACAACCTCAATTACTGACACTTCAATCGTGCTGCTCACATTCAACTACAGACACTCCAATCGTGCTGCACACATTCAATTACTGAAACTCCAATAGAGCAGCACACCCTCAATTACTGACACTGCAATAATGCAGCACACCCTCAATTACTGACACTCCAATAGTGCAGCACACCCTCAATTACAGACAATCCAATCGTGCAGCACACCCTCAAATACTGACACTCCATAGAACAGCACACACACAATTACAGACACTCCAATAGTGCAGCACAACCTCAATTACTGACACTCCAATGTTGCAGCGCACATTCAATTACTGACACTCCAATAATGCGGCACATCCTGATGTACTGAAACTCCAATAGTGCTACACACAATTAATTTCTGACACACCAATATTGCAGCACACCCTCAATTACAGACACTCAAATTGTGCTGCACTACCTCATTAACTGACACTCCAATAGTGCAGCACACCCTCAATTACTGAGACTCCAATAGTGCAGCACACACTCAATTACTGACACTCCAATAGTGCAGCAAATCCTCTATTACTGACACTCCAATAGTGCAGCACAACATCAATTACTGACACTCCAATAGTGCAGCACACCCTCAATTACTGACACTCCAATAGTGCAGCACACCCTCAATTACTGACTCCAATAGTGCAGCACACCCTCAATTACTGACACTCCAATAGTGCAGCACACCCTCAATTACTGACACTCCAATAGTGCAGCACACCCTCAATTACTGACACTCCAATAGTGCAGCACACCCTCAATTACTGACACTCCAATAGTGCAGCACACCCTCAATTACTGACACTCCAATAGTGCAGCACACCCTCAATTACTGACACTCCAATAGTGCAGCACACCCTCAATTACTGACACTCCAATAGTGCAGCACACCCTCAATTACTGACACTCCAATAGTGCAGCACACCCTCAATTACTGACACTCCAATAGTGCAGCACACCCTCAATTACTGACACTCCAATAGTGCAGCACACCCTCAATTACTGACACTCCAATAGTGCAGCACACCCTCAATTACTGACACTCCAATAGTGCAGCACACCCTCAATTACTGACACTCCAATAGTGCAGCACACCCTCAATTACTGACACTCCAATAGTGCAGCACACCCTCAATTACTGACACTCCAATAGTGCAGCACACCCTCAATTACTGACACTCCAATAGTGCAGCACACCCTCAATTACTGACACTCCAATAGTGCAGCACACCCTCAATTACTGACACTCCAATAGTGCAGCACACCCTCAATTACTGACACTCCAATAGTGCAGCACACCTCAATTACTGACACTCCAATAGTGCAGCACACCCTCAATTACTGACACTCCAATAGTGCAGCACACCCTCAATTACTGACACTCCAATAGTGCAGCACACCCTCAATTACTGACACTCCAATAGTGCAGCACAACCTCAATTACTGACACTCCAACAGTGCAGCACACCCTCAATTACTGACACTCCAATAGTGCAGCACACCCTCAATTACTGACACTCCAATAGTGCAGCACACCCTCAATTACTGACACTCCAATAGTGCAGCACACCCTCAATTACTGACACTCCAATAGTGCAGCACACACTCAATTACTGACACTCCAATAGTGCAGCACACCCTCAATTACTGACACTCCAATAGTGCAGCACACCCTCAATTACTGACCCTCCAATAGTGCAGCACACCCTCAATTACTGACACTCCAATAGTGCAGCACACCCTCAATTACTGACACTCCAATAGTGCAGCACACCCTCAATTACTGACACTCCAATAGTGCAGCACACCCTCAATTACTGACACTCCAATAGTGCAGCACACCCTCAATTACTGACACTCCAATAGTGCAGCACACCTCAATTACTGACACTCCAATAGTGCAGCACACCCTCAATTACTGACACTCCAATAGTGCAGCACACCCTCAATTACTGACACTCCAATAGTGCAGCACACCCTCAATTACTGACACTCCAATAGTGCAGCACACCCTCAATTACTGACACTCCAATAGTGCAGCACACCCTCAATTACAGACACTCCAATTGTGCAGCACAACCTCAATTACAGACACTCCAATAGTGCAGCACACCCTCAATTACTGACACTCCAATAGTGCAGCACACCCTCAATTACTGACACTCCAATAGTGCAGCAGACCTCAATTACTGACATTCAATAGTGCAGCACACCCTCAATTACTGAACACGCCACTAGTGCAGCACACCCTCAATTACTGACACTCCAATAGTGCAGCACAACCTCAATTACTGACACTCCTATAGTGCAGCACACCCTCAATTACAGACACTCCAATTGTGCTGCACATCCTCAATTACTGACACTCCAATAGTGCAGCACACACTCAATTACTGACACTCCAATATTGCAGCACACCCTCAATTACTGAAACACCAATTTTGCAGCACACCCTCAATTACTGAGACTCCAATAGTGCAGCACACCCTCAATTACTGACACTAAAATAGTGCTGCACACCCTCATTACGGAAACTCCATTAGTGCAGCACACCATCAATTACTGACACTCCAATAGTGCAGCACACCCTCAATTACTGACACTCCAATAGTGCAGAACGCCCTCAATTACTGACACTCCAATAGTGCAGCACACCCTCAATTACTGACACTCCAATAGTGCAGCACACCTCAATTACTGACACTCCAATAGTGCAGCACACCCTCAATTACTGACACTCCAATAGTGCAGCACACCTCAATTACTGACACTCCAATAGTGCAGCACACCCTCAATTACTGACACTCCAATAGTGCTGCACACCCTCAATTACTGACACTCCAATAGTGCAGCACACCCTCAATTACTGACACTCCAATAGTGCAGCACACCCTCAATTACTGACACTCCAATAGTGCAGCACACCCTCAATTACTGACACTCCAATAGTGCAGCACACCCTCAATTACTGACACTCCAATAGTGCAGCACACCCTCAATTACTGACACTCCAATAGTGCCGCACAACCTCAATTACTGACTCTCCAATAGTGCAACACACCCTCATTACTGACACTCCAATAGTGCAGCACAAACTCAATTACTGAAACACCAATAATGCAGCACACCCTCAATTACTGACACTCAAATAGTGCAGCACACCATCAATTACTGACACTCCAATAGTGCAGCACACCCTCAATTACTGACACTCCAATAGTGCAGCACACCCTCAATTACTGACACTCCAATAGTGCAGCACACCCTCAATTACTGACACTCCAATAGTGCAGCACACCCTCATTACTGCAACTCCAATAGTGCAGCACACCCTCAATTACTGACACTCAATAGTGCAGCACAACCTCAATTACTGAGACTCCAATAGTGCAGCACACCTCAATTACTGACGACTCCAATAGTGCAGCACACCCTCAATTACTGACACTCCAATAGTGCAGCACACCCTCAATTACTGACACTCCAATAGTGCTGCACAACCCTCAATTACTGACACTCCAATAGTGCAGCACAACCGCAATTACTGACACTCCAATAGTGCAGCACACCCTCAATTACTGACACTCCAATAGTGCAGCACACCCTCAATTACTGACACTCCAATAGTGCAGCACACCCTCAATTACTGACACTCCAATAGTGCAGCACACCCTCAATTACTGACACTCCAATAGTGCAGCACACCCTCAATTACTGACACTCCAATAGTGCAGCACACCCTCAATTACTGACACTCCAATAGTGCAGCACACCCTCAAATACTGACACTCCAATAGTGCAGCACACCTTCTATTACTGACACTCCAATAGTGCAGCACACCCTCAATTACTGACACTCCAATACTGCAGCACACCGCAATTACTGCCACTCCAATGGTGCAGCACACCCTCAATTGCCGAGACTCCAATAGTGCAGCACACCCTCAATTACTGACACTCCAATAGTGCAGCACACCTCAATTACTGACACTCCAATAGTGCAGCACACCCTCAATTACTGACACTCCAATAGTGCAGCACACCCTCAATTACTGACACTCCAATAGTGCAGCACACCCTCAATTACTGACACTCCAATAGTGCAGCACACCCTCAATTACTGACACTCCAATAGTGCAGCACACCCTCAATTACTGACACTCCAATAGTGCAGCACACCCTCAATTACTGACACTCCAATAGTGCAGCACACCCTCAATTACTGACACTCCAATAGTGCAGCACACCCTCAATTACTGACACTCCAATAGTGCAGCACACCCTCAATTACTGAGACTCCAATAGTGCAGCACACCCTCAATTACTGACACTCCAATAGTGCAGCACACCCTCAATTACTGACACTCCAATAGTGCAGCACACCCTCAATTACTGACACTCCAATAGTGCAGCACACCCTCAATTACTGACACTCCAATAGTGCAGCACACCCTCAATTACTGACACTCCAATAGTGCAGCACACCCTCAATTACTGACACTCCAATAGTGCAGCACACCCTCAATTACTGACACTCCAATAGTGCAGCACACCCTCAATTACTGACACTCCTATAGTGCGGCACACCCTCAATTACTGACCCTCCAATAGTGCAGCACACTCTCAATTACTGACACTCCAATAGTGCAGCAAACCCTCAATTACTGAAACTCCAATAGTGCAGCACACCCTCAATTACTGACACTCCAATAGTGCAGCACACCCTCAATTACTGACACTCCAATAGTGCAGCACACCCTCAATTACAGACACTCCAATTGTGCTGCACATCCTCAATTACTGACACTCCAATAGTGCAGCAACCTCTCAATTACTGACACTCCAATAGTGCAGCACACCCTCAATTACTGACACTCCAATATTGCAGCACTCCCTCAATTACTGACACTCCAATAGTGCAGCACTCCCTCAATTACTGACACTCCAATTGAGCAGCACTCCCTCAATTACTGACACTCCAATAGTGCAGCATTCCCTCAATTACTGACACTCCAATTGTTCTGCACATCCTCAATTACTGACACTCCAATAGTGCAGCACAACCTCAATTACTGACACTCCAATAGTGCAGCACACCCTCAATTACTGACACTCCAATAGTGCAACAAACCCTCGATTACTCACATTCTAATATTACAGCACACCCTCAATTACTGACACTCCAATAGTGCAGCACACCCTCAATTGCTGACACACCTATAGTGCAGCACACCCTCAATTACTGACACTCCAATAATGCAGCACACCCTCAATTACTGAAACTCCAATAGTGCAGCATACCCTCTATTACTTACACTCCAATATTCCAGCACACCCTCAAATACTTAGACTCCAATAGTGCAGCACACCCTCAATTACTGACACTGCAATAGTGCAGCACACTTTCAATTGCTGACATTCAAATAATGCAGCACACCCTCAATCACTGACACTCCAATTGTGCTGCACAACGTCAATTACAGACACTCCAATCGTGCTGCTCACATTCAATTACTGACACTCCAGTCGTGCTGCTCACATTCAATTACTGACACTCCAATCGTGCTGCACACATTCAATTACTGACACTCCAATAGTGCAGCAAACCCTCAATTACTGACGCTCTAATAGTGCAGCACACCATCAATTACTGACACTCCAATAGTGCAGCACACACTCAATTACTGACACTCGAATAGTGCAGCGCACCATCAATTACTGACACTCCAATAGTGCAGCACACCCTCAATTACGGACACTCCAATAGTGCAGCACACCCTCAATTACTGACACACATATAGTGCAGCACACCCTCAATTACTGACACTCCAATAGTGCAGCACACCCTCAATTACAGACACTCCAATAATGCAGCACACACTCAATGATTGACACTCCAATAGTGCAGCACACCTTCAATTACTGACAATCCAATAGTGCAGCACACCCTCAATTACTGACACTCCAATAGTGCAGCACCACCTTAATTACTGACAATGCAATAACACAGCACACACTCAATACTGACACTCCAATAATTCAGCTCACCCTCAATTACTGACACTACAATAGTGCAGCACACCCTCAATTACTGACACTCCAATAGTGCAGCACACCCTCAATTACTGACACTCCAATAGTGCAGCTCACACTCAATTACTGACACTCCAATAGTGCAGCACACCCTCAATTACTGACACTCCAATAGTGCAGCACACCCTCAATTACTGACACTCCAATAGTGCAGCACACCCTCAATTACTGACACTCCAATAGTGCAGCACACCCTCAATTACTGACACTCCAATAGTGCAGCACACCCTCAATTACTGACACTCCAATTGTGCTGCACGCCCTCAATTACTGACAATCCAATAATGCAGCTCACCCTCAATTACTGAAACGCCAATAGTGCAGCACACCCTCAATTACTGACACTCCAATAGTGCAGCACACCCTCAATTACTGACACTCCAATAGTGCAGCACACCCTCAATTACTGACACTCCAATAGTGCAGCACACCCTCAATTACTTACGTTCCAATAGTGCAGCACACCCTCAATTACTGACACTCCAATAGTGCAGCACACCCTCAATTACTGACACTCCAATATTGCTGCACACCCTCAATTACTGACACTCCAATAGTGCAGCACACCTCAATTAATGACACTCCAATAGTGCAGCACACCCTCAATTACTGACACTCCAATAGTGCAGCACACCCTCAATTACTGACACTCCAACAGTGCAGCACACCCTCAATTACTGACACTCCAATAGTGCAGCACACCTCAATTACTGACACTCCAATAGTGCAGCATACCGTTAATTACTGACACTCCAATAGTGCAGCACACAATTACTGAAACTCCAATAGTGCAGCACACCCTCAATTACTGACACTCCAATAGTGAAGCACTCGCTCAATTACTGACACTGCAATAGTGCAGCACACCCTCAATTACTGAAACTCCAATAGTGCAGCACACCATCAATTACTGACACTCCAATAGTGCAGCACACCCTCAATTACTGACACTCCAATCGTGCAGCACAGCCTCAATTACTGACACTCCAATAGTGCAGCGCACCCTCAATTACTGACACTCCAATCGTGCAGCACAGCCTCAATTACTGACACTCCATAGAGCAGCACACCCTTAATTACAGACACTCCAATTGTGCTGCACACCCTCAATTACTGACAATCCAATAATGCAGCACACCCTCAATTACTGATACTCCAAGTGAGCAGCACACCCTCAATTACTGACAATCCAATAGTGCAGCACTCCCTCAATTACTGACACTCCAATAGTGCAGCACTCCCTCAATTACTGAGACTCTAATAGTGCAGCTCACCCTCCATTACAGACACTCCAATAGTGCATCATATCCTTAATTACTGACACTCGAATAGTGCAGCAAACACTATCTGCTGATAGTCGAATAGTGCAGCACTCCCTCAATTACTGACACTCCAATAGTGCATCAAACACTCAATAACTGACACTCCAATAGTGCAGCATTCCCTCAATTACTGACACTCCAATTGTGCTGCACAACCTCAATTACTGACACTCCAATCGTGCTGCTCACATTCAATTACTGACATTCCAATAGTGAAGCACACCCTCAATTACTGACACTCCAATAGTGCAGCACACCCTCAATTACTGTCACTCCAACAGTGCAGCACAACCTCAATTACAGACACTCCAATCATGCAGCCCACCCTCAATTTCTGACACTCCATAGAGCAGCACACCAATAATTAAAGACACTCCAATTGTGCTGCACACCCACAATTACTGACAAACCAATAATGCAGCTCACCCTCAATTACCAAAACTCCAATAGTTCAGCTCACCCTCAATTAATGACACTATAATAGTGCAGCACACCCTCAATTACAGAGACTCCAATCGTGCAGCACACCCTCAATTACTGACCCTCTAATATTGCAGCACTCCCTCAATTACTGACACTCTAATAGTGCAGCGCACACTCAATTACAGACACTTCAATAGTGCATCATATCCTCAATTACTGACACTCGAATAGTGCAGCGAACACTATCTGCTGATAGTCCAATAGTGCAACACTCCCTCAATTACTGACACTCCAATAGAGCAGCACACCCTCAATTACTGACACTCCAATAGTGCAGCACATCCTGAATTACTGACACTCCAATAGTGCTGCACACATTCAATTACTGACACTCCAATATTGCCTTATATCCTCAATTACTGACACACGAAAAGTGCAGCAAACAATATCTACTGATAGACCAATAGTGCAGCAAAACCTCAAGTTCTGGCACTCCAATAGTGCAGCAAACACTATACTTCTGACACTCCAATAGTGCAGCACCCACTCAATTACTGACACTCCAATAGTGCAGCACACCCTCAATTACTGACAGTCCAATAGTGCAACACACCCTCAATTTCTCACACTCCAATAGTTCAGCACACCCTCAATTACTGACACACCAATAGTGCAGCACACCCTCAATTACTGACACTCCAATAGTGCAGCACACCCGCAATTACTGACACTCCAATAGTGCAGCACCCACTCAATTACTGACACTCCAATAATGCAGCTCACCCTCAATTACTGAAACTCCAATATTGCAGCACACCCTCAAATAGTGAGACTCCAATAGTGCTGCACAACCTCAATTACTGACACTCCAATAGTGCAGCACACATTCAATTACTGACTCTGCAATAATGCTGCACACCCTCAATTACTGATACTCCAATAGTGCATCATATCCTGAATTACTGACACTCCATTAGTTCAGCAAACACTAAACTACTGAGACTCCAGTATTGCCGCACACACTCAATTACTGACACTCCAATAATGCAGCTCACCCTCAATTACTGAAACTCCAATAGTGCAGCACCCTCTCAATTACTGACACTCCAATAGAGAAGCATACCCTCAATTACTGACACTCCAATAGTGCAGCACACCCTGAATTTCTGACACTCCAATAGTGCCGAATACATTCAATTACTGACACTCCAATGTTGCCTCATATCCTCAATTACTGACACACGAATAGTGCAGCAAACACTATCTACTGACAGTCCAATAGTGCAGCAAACCCTCAATTACTGACACTCCAATAGTGCAGCAAACACTATACTGCTGACACTCCAATAGTGCAGCACCCCCTCAATTACTGACACTCCAATAGTGCAGCACACCCTCAAATACTGACACTCCAATAGTGCAGCACACCCTCAATTACTGACACTCCAATAGTGCAACACACCCTCAATTACTCAAACTCCAATAGTGCAGCACACCCTCAATTACTGACACACCAATAGTGCAGCACACCCTCAATTACTGACACTCCAATAGTGCAGCACACCCTCAGTTACTGACACTCCAATAGTGCAGCACTCCCTCAATTACTGACACTCCAATAGTGCAGCACTCCCTCAATTATTGACACTCCAATAGTGCAGCACACCCTCAATCACTGACACTCCAATAGTGCATCATATCTTTAATTACTGACACTACAATAGTGCAGCACACACTCAATCACTGCATATCGAATAGTGCAGCACTCCCTCAATTACTGACACTCCAATAGTGCAGCACAACACTCAATACTGACACTCCAATAGTGCAGCATTCCCTCAATTACTGACACTCCAATTGTGCAGCAAACCCTCAATTACTGACACTCCAATCGCGCTGCTCACATTCAATTACTGACATTCCAATAGTGCAGCACACCCTCAATTACTGACACTCCAATAGTGCAGCACACCCTCAATTACTGTCACTCCAACAGTGCAGCACATCATCAATTACAGACACTCCAATACTGCAGCACACCCTCAATTACTGACACTCCATAGAGCAGCACACCATTAATTACAGACACTCCAATTGTGCTGCACACCCTCAATTACTGACAATCCAATAATGCAGCTCACCCTCAATTCCTGAAACTCCAATAGTTCAGCTCACCCTCAATTACTGACACTCCAATAGTGCAGCACACCCTCAATTACAGAGACTCTAATAGTGCAGCACACCCTCAATTACTGACCCTCTAATATTGCAGCACTCCCTCAATTACTGACACTCTAATAGTGCAGCGCACACTCAATTACAGACACTCCAATAGTGCATCATATCCTCAATTACTGACACTCGAATAGTGCAGCGAACACTATCTGCTGATAGTGCAATAGTGCAACACTCCCTCAATTACTGACACTCCAATAGAGCAGCACACCCTCAATTACTGACACTCCAATAGTGCAGCACATCCTGAATTACTGACACTCCAATAGTGCTGCACACATTCAATTACTGACACTCCAATATTGCCTTATATCCTCAATTACTGACACACGAAAAGTGCAGCAAACAATATCTACTGATAGACCAATAGTGCAGCAAAACCTCAAGTTCTGGCACTCCAATAGTGCAGCAAACACTATACTTCTGACACTCCAATAGTGCAGCACCCACTCAATTACTGACAGTCCAATAGTGCAACACACCCTCAATTTCTCACACTCCAATAGTTCAGCACACCCTCAATTACTGACACACCAATAGTGCAGCACACCCTCAATTACTGACACTGCAGTAGTACAGCACACCCGCAATTACTGACACTCCAATAGTGCAGCACCCACTCAATTCCTGACACTCCAATAATGCAGCTCACCCTCAATTACTGAAACTCCAAAAGTGCAGCACACCCTCAAGTACTCAGACTCCAATAGTGCTGCACAACCTCAATTACTGACACTCCAATAGTGCAGCACACATTCAATTACTGACTCTGCAATAATGCTGCACACCCTTAATTACTGATACTCCAATAGTGCATCATATCCTGAATTACTGACACTCCATTAGTTCAGCAAACACTAAACTACTGAGACTCCAGTATTGCCGCACACACTCAATTACTGACACTCCAATAATGCAGCTCACCCTCAATTACTGAAACTCCAATAGTTCAGCACCCTCTCAATTACTGACACTCCAATAGAGAAGCATACCCTCAATTACTGACACTCCAATAGTGCAGCACACCCTGAATTTCTGACACTCCAATAGTGCCGAATACATTCAATTACTGACACTCCAATGTTGCCTCATATCCTCAATTACTGACACACGAATAGTGCAGCAAACACTATCTACTGACAGTCCAATAGTGCAGCAAACCCTCAATTACTGACACTCCAATAGTGCAGCAAACACTATACCCTTGTCCTCACTTATCACCCCACCAGGTCCGCATTCAAAGGATCATCCTCTGCCATTTCCCCTGAATCCAGCATGATGCCACTACTGAACACATCTTCCCTTCACCCCCACTGTCGGCATTCCGTAGGGATCGTTCCCTCCGGGACACCCTGGTCCACTCCTCCATCACCCCCTGCTCCTCAAACCCCTCCTATGGCACCACCCCATGCCCACGCAAAAGATGCAACACCTGCCCCTTCACTTCCTCTCTCCTCACCGACCAAGGGCCCAAACACTCCTTTCAAGTGAAGCAGCATTTCACTTGCATTTCCCCCAACTTAGTCTACTGCATTCGTTGCTCCCAATGTGGTCTCCTGTACATTGGAGAGACCAAACGTAAACTGGGCGACCACTTTGCAGAACACCTGCAGTCTGTCCGCAAGAATGACCCAAACCTCCCTGTCGCTTGCCATTTTAACACTCCACCCTGCTCTCTTGCCCACATGTCTGTCCTTGGCTTGCTGCATTCTTCCAGTGAAGTCCAACGCAAACTGGAGGAACAGCACCTCATCTTCCGACTAGGCACTTTACAGCCTTCCGGACTGAATATTGAATTCAACAATTTTAGATCATGAACTCCCTCCTCCATCCCCACCCTCTTTCTGTTTCTTGCCCCTTCCTTTTGTTTTTTTTCCAATAATTTATATAGATTTTCCTTTCCCATTTATTTCCATTATTTTTAAATGTTGTTAAATCT